>NW_015150675.1:690371-692991 GCF_000732505.1 Cyprinodon variegatus | reverse complement strand
CATCCAGGTTTTTATGTCTTCAAGACATGCCTGTAATCTATGTAATGGGTTAGCTTCATCTGGATTTATAGACAGATATAGCTGGGTATCATCAGCATAACAGTGAAAATTAATCCCATGCTGTCCAATAATTCTACCAATTGGGAGCATGTATAAAGTAAAGAGATTTGGTCCTAGCACTGATCCCTGTGGTACTCCACAGGTAACCTTTTAGCATGTTGAAGATATATCATTAACATGAATAAACTGAATTCGATCAGATAGATAAGATTTAAACCAGTCTAGTGCTGTTCCTTTAATTCGAACAAAATATTCAAGTCAATCTGTGTTCAACCACCTGAACACAGATACCAGGAAGACAATCACAAAGAACACCAAGCATTAGCCCAGAAGCCACCAAACCAGAAAGCACCCCCCACCCCCAACTGTAGTGCAGAGGCCACCACACCAACACACCAGCTCCCACCAGGCCCCGTCCCTCAGACACAGGCCAATACATTTTTTACTTCATCTTTACCTGTTGCCAGGTGCACTACTCTCCCATGGGACCTTACATAAGTAGAATTTGTCGATTCCATGCAAACAAATTTGCCGTATTGTTATTGTATTTCAAACTTAATTCATATCCATAGGCTACAATTCTTTTTTTTTTTTTACATTCTGATTTTATGTTTCTGATGGCAAAAATGTAATATCAGAAATCTGTTATAACAGTTCTGACCTGGAACATGAGTCTGACCATGAAGAATCCTGTTTAACTGATCTACAAATGAACCAACATGAACAGAGATAGGTGCTTTTAATAAATGTTAATATGGCCTGCCATAACAGACTACATATAAATTTAGGCATTAACTTGAGCAGGGATCTTCTCCTACTCCACATTTCTCTTCATTGCAGTTGTACTTTCAATTCAGCATTGAAATCTCTATTTCCAGGAGTGTAAAAGGCAGACTTCTTCTTGCCTGTTGTAAAGAATCAGGGCTTCACTTATGATGGCTTTTTATAATTGTTACGCATGTGCCTGATGGGAAAAGTGACTTGCCCAAGGATACAATGACTTAGCCAGACAGAATGGATATTCAAATTGGCAACCCAAACCCACATCTCCTGAGCCACCATTACCACAAAACAAAAAAGGTACACAACAGCGCAATGGTTTTTTTCAAAGTCTTGCTTGATCGTTATTTCCATATTAATTATTTTAGACTTTTGACTGTTTCTTCTTGTAACAATTTTTTTTTCACAAAATACATCATATTTACATACATCATAAGATATACGTACAGATTCATAGATATACGTACAGATATATATACAGAAGAGCTATATGTGTATATATCTTATCTCTTTTTATTCTTATTTTTTTATCTTTATTATATTGTATAGTTGAATGTGTGTATATATTATATAAAACTGTAACTGGAGCGTGTAACAAAAGTAATTTCCCTCTGGGATTATTAAAGTATTTCTGATTCTGATATTTAGTTGTGGTGTGTTTAAAACTTGCCTCTCAAAGACAGAAACTAAGAAAAACACAGAATTATAAACCCAATTACAATTTTTGTCAGCTGATTGATTTTAATAGTAGGTAGAGTAATGTAATTACCCTAAACATGGATCTGAGTTTGTTGCAAAAAGTTACTGTTGTCGACTCTGAATAACTGCTTGTCCGAAACCCAACAGGACGGCATGATTCAAAGGCAGCTGATGTTATACAATCACATTTTCACTGCTGTCATGTGAATTTCACAAAGCAGAAAAGGAAATTCCCTTCAGCAACAACTTTGTTACTTTAAAGGCTGTTTTATGTGACAGGAAATCAAACCACACACATTTTTCTTTTAGTATCTTGAAATAAGTCCCTTACAAAATTGCAGCACCACTTCTCCTGAACTGGCACAACGTTGTTTTTCCACTTGAAAGAAAATTATGTGTTGGATTTCAGGAGGTTTCCATGACAACAATGAGGCCAAAAGGCAGTGGTGGAATAAAATGGCAAAAAAAGATAAAGGGGAGAGGGTATGGTAGAGGGGGTTGGATCGGTGAAGCTAAGACTTATGACTCATCCTTGTGAGGGACTAGAAGAGGAAATAGATGAGGGAGGAGTTTAACACAGGGCAGCAATTGGCAAGGAGTCAAGGAGTCCTGCAGCTTTCAAGTAGTAGTAAAATAACAAGGAAAGCAGAAATCATAGGACAATGGTAGCTTTGTTATTCAGTAGGGTGTGAGTTTGAAAGACATTTAATGCCATGAATGGCATTGAGTTGAATCATGAAAAGCTGTACATGAACATAACAATGAATATTTGCTCCTCCCTGAGCAAAATGGATGAGATTTAGGCAGAGATACCTTATAAATACTCTTCTCATTCAGCATTAGAGAATTCAGGAGCTTAGTTTTAACATTCCTTTGCATCAGTAATGCCGAAACAACTCTTGATAACAAATGCATGCTAGTCAGTGGTGTTTACCAGGTTTTCAGCAAAAAACAAACAAACAGCCAATTTTGGTTTGGTTCAAATCAGAATATGACTTTACATGTGACACCCGACAAAGTCTTTTTAAGCCCCATAGCATACGAAATGTAAAGAACCCCATAATTCTTTGAGGTCATAATT
>NW_015150675.1:677751-689495 GCF_000732505.1 Cyprinodon variegatus | reverse complement strand
GCTCCAAATTTTCTTCAACGGAGAGTCTCCAGACTGATTAGCGAGTGAAATCTTGAAATCTCGCGAGATCAGGATGGTCTCACGAGGCTAACTATATGGTGCCCTATATAGTGATTAGGGCAGGCATTCGGAAACAGCCACTGTTTTGGGTCTTACCTGCTTATTCTGTCTTTATCAAATTATGATTGAAGTATAGAGAAACTAGACATAATTGCAAGGTCACCAATTGATTTAATAAACAAGGGGCCACAGTAGTTCCTGAAAGCACTCTACAATACAACAAGAAAAGGCACTTTATCCTGCATGTCAACAGCTTGGTTACACATGCATCCCACTCCTCAACCAGAATTTGTTGCAAGTGAGCAAATTTGATGAGGTTTGTCATTGTGGTATGATCACTCTTATGCCTAAGATGTTCATTTTGTAGGGGGGATAAGTTCAGGACAACATATAGGGCACTCCATTCATCTTTAAGCCGGGCACACACACTGCACAATCTTTTCAATCGTAGCACGCAGCTTCAGATAAAACTGTACGATGAGACCGCATGGTTTAAAAGTTCACAGCTCACGATGGATGCTCTCACACTGTGCAGCCAGACATTCTGATGCGATCTTACGATTGCCGACTACATTTCAAACATGTTTGATCTTCACCCGACCTTACGATCCCTGATTGAGAGGTGGTCGTGAGAGGCTGATCGCCCCTCATTACCCATGTACACTACACGATGCAAGACGCGCAACGTGCGATGAGGCTGAATGTCTGCCCGATCGAAAAATTATTGCATGATTTGGGAATCAGCTCAAAAAGGACATAAAATTGTACAGTGTATGCCTGCATTAGATTATACAGAGTTCAGTCCCTAAGAGTTTAGAAATGTGGTCCCTTCTATTGATAGGATCTTATGAAGATAACTCCAAAGGGAGGGAGATTCCCTCTAATGATTTATTTTTAGGAGATGGTGCCCTTGACCATAACACAGCCTCCACTAAGCTTCCTTTGCTATCACAGTGAGAATTTGGCAAATAAAAAATTTGATTATTTCATTCAACTGATATCCAAATTAAGCCAGTCTGCAATCTGCCTGTTAACTTAGTTTAGCTTAAAACCTTAAAGTCAATATGGCAGGTTTTAGCAGCTATCTCTATCCAATGCCTAGACACTCTAAAGACTAGAAACATGTCTCTTTATCTGATTTATAATTCTTTGCTTTTAGTTTTAATTAAACCAATAGGGGAAAACAACAACTTTAGGGGATGTTTGAGAAGACAGCATTTGTTTAAAAAGGAAATCTGCTAACTCCAGCTTTGCATTTGGCTTTCTCTAGATTATGCTTAATTATATTTGATACATTGAAAACATTTTTTAAACATTTAAACTATACTGATAATTTTCATTTATAATTCAGAAGAAGGATAGCCACTTATCAGCTAAATAGTCTTGGCTTGCACTTTATTCAATTGTAGTAGTATTTATTTAGTTGTTTTTCATCTGAACTACTCAAATGAAGATGGAAAAATGATTGATGTTTAAATGGAACATCTTCTTTCTGTTCGAAATTCAATTAACTAAACCCTCTCACTAGGAAACCACAAAACATATTTTTAGTGGAAGATGTCCACCATTGTCAGCAACATGCTAATACCAACTGATACCTGCTTTATGGTTTGATAAAAACAAATGAAGTTACTGTAAACAAACATGAAACTTTATGGTAGGATTGGATCTACTTGCAGTCTAACCTGCTCTGGTTTTATTTATCATTCAAAACATTCCAAACTGGGAATGCTGGAAGCTTATGGTAACCAGTTCCATTACATTTCTCTTTTCACATTAATGGTTTTGATGTTGCAAACGTAATCAGCACCTAACCCTAACCCATCAATGACTCTGGCTTTTACACTGTGACACACCTAACTAGAAACACTTGAAAAACTAAGACATTTCTTCTTTAAGCCTGATATAGAACTTTTAAAAATTTGATCTGATCTCAACATCTGCATTTAACAACTTATACTCAGGGGACACAGAGAAAGACAGAAAAAAGTATCACGTCCTGAAATTCCTCAAGCAGATTTCTGTATCTGTTTAGAGAAACATGAAGGGGAGGTTATACTTTTGACTGGTTTGGCAGTGTGTCACACTGGTGTAAAATTACAACCAAGCCCTGCCTACTCAGATCTGTAGCCTGTGTAAGTCCCCTCCCACAGCAGAGGCAGGGTTTAAAACTCCTTGTTAGATTCCCCTCTGTCTATCCGCCTTGGTCTCTCCCCTCTGCTGGCCTGCCTGTTTGTCTGTCTAGATCAGATCATAAATTGCTCTGACTATCCAAAACTTATTTCATTTAGGATAAAAAAAAAAAAAAAAACTTTGAAATGTCTTTCAGGGCCTCAACTACTTCCTACAGGAGCTCAAATGCCCCAAGGAGCTTCAGCAGCAGCTCTTATGCTGGACCAGGTGGCATCACCTCCCGCAAGACCTTCACAGTAAAGAGCTCCTATGGAGGTGCTGGCAGCGGTAGAGGCTACGGAGGAGCAGGCATCACCAGCAGCTCTGCGTACAGCCTCAGCTCCAGCATGGGTGGTGCAGGAGGCATGGGTATGGGCTTTGGAGGTGGCATGGTGTCTCAGGCCCCAATTACTGCTGTCACCGTGAACAAGAGCCTGCTGACCCCACTAAACCTGGAGATTGACCCCGCAATCCAAGTTGTCCGTACCCAAGAGAAAGAACAGATCAAGAGCCTTAACAACCGCTTTGCCTCCTTCATTGACAAGGTAAGAGCATGTGATATGATGTTTAGAATAGTTGTGTCATCAAACTGATGGAAATGCTTTGGTATGGTTTAAAATTCCGTTAAATAGTGCAAAAGATGTTTTTTAGTCATAACATTGTTGTGCAACTATTAAAAGGGACCCATATGATTAGCACATGCCCTGCAATGCTGTCTTCCTCCCTTGTTTTGCATAGAGAAAGTTGAGTTATGCACATCTGTTTGCTTTCTTCAGCTTCCTCAAATAAAAAAAAAAACAGGCTAAGCAGGGTTTACCTTTCTATCTTTTGCTTCTGGCTGTCAGATTGCCAAATGAAAATGAGAACCAGGCATAGACAGAGAAGTGAAAAAAAAGAGAAAAAACTTAAGGGTGTGTCACAGCAAAACTCAAGCCTTGTGATATGGGTTACCTTGGGAATGATCCCTCCCTCAGCTGGGGTGTGGCTGTTTCTGCTGCCCTGTTTCTCCAACTCCCTTCATACCACACGCTCACACAAAGAGTCACTAAAGAGTTCTAACTTTTGCTTTGACGGTAGTACCATTTTTAACAACAAAATACTACATAGGGGGTGTTGTCTGGTTTGCTAGATCAACTTTTATACTTCTAATCTATGAATCTGTCCTGCATGTTTACCCTGGAAAGTATCAGTTCCCAGAGTGCTTAGTTGTGGGTTAATATTTAAAAACCTGGCTGGTTTCATGTTCTGGTCATTGCCAGCTGCCTCGTTGTGTATCAACTCTCCTCCTCCTGGTGCAATATTAAAATGAAGATAAGGAGTGTTTTGCATGATTCAAAACTGAGCAGATTAGCTTCAGCCAAAGTTTCTTCTGCCTCTCTGGCATTTCAAGGTACTTTGCTGTCTGTTCTTGTTTGGGTTTAATTTAAGATTGTGATCATTCGACTCTCAACAGCAAAGCACAAGGTCCACTGAGTCATTCAATCTGCTTTTGTTATCTCTTTACTTTTCACAGAATGCAGACTCACCACTTCATAGCAAATATCCCCCTACACCAACACACACACATGCAGACACTTTGAGGCAACCCCTTTATCACGTTCAACTCCTCATTACTCTTCCCTCATCAAACCTATAATATACAGTAAATGTTTACCTTTCCACATCTGACCGTAGGAGCTATTCACCACACCCCTTTTTGTCTAACCCACTGGAAAAACAGGAAGGCATGAAGAGAGAAGGGTTTACTAGCTCTATTCCGCCATCACTGCTTTTTTTCCATCCACCTAGATCCTGTCAGGATGCATATTTGTAAGGGAGGCCTTCCTGTTGCCCAGTATGGAAAAAATCTGCTAATCACCTCAGAAAACAAATGATTAGAAAGAATGATTTTCAACCCTGGTCCTCAAGGCACACTGCCCTGCATGTATATGATGTTTCCCAGCTTTTCAGCTAATTGTAATTGATAGCAGATTATCAGGGTTTGAGGATCTGCAATCATCTTAATCACATGTGTTGAAACAGGGAAACATCTAAAACATGCAGGGCAGTGTGCTTTGAGGACCAGGATGAAAAAACTGGATTAGAAGAATTGAGAACACAGAGTTCATGCAGTGTAAAATATATATTCTCTAACATTGAAACTGATTAAATTCCAATAAAACTTTATATGACTAATGGATTTTTCTTGAATGTTATGTATATCCTCAAAGGAGGATAACAAATATCCAAGGGACATCAATGCTAATTATTTATCTTTCTGTTATCGTTAGGTCCGTTTCCTGGAGCAACAGAACAAAATGCTGGAGACTAAATGGAACCTGCTGCAGGGACAAACTGCCACCCGCTCCAATATTGATGCAATGTTCGAGGCCTACATTGCCAATCTCCGCAGACAGCTGGATAGCCTGGGCAATGACAAGATGAAGCTGGAGGCTGACCTGCATAACATGCAGGGCCTGGTGGAGGACTTTAAGAACAAGTAAGTGTCAAGGAAGTTAATACTGATTGGCTTTATTTAGGTTTTACCATTACTGGGCAGAACAAAGTTGGCTTCTTGAGAGGTACCAATCCCCGTGTGGACTCCTCCCTACATCTATCCATTGCTTTACATCATACAAACATCAGGGAAATGCAACACAAAAAAAACATGATTCACACACCCAATACACTAGAGGTATAAACTCAACTAAGCAAGAGAGGATTTGCATTGCATGTGATAGGGAAGGGGAATTCTTAAAAAAATAGATAAAAGGGCTAGAAAAAAAAAGGATCAGAACCAGAGTTGCGTTAGAAAAATATGGGACATATAAACTAAGAAGGTCCGGTGGGAAGCATAACAATAACAATTACCTCACTGGACCATAAATTAAGACTTTGGGAAGCAAATGTCCCAATGAGATAAAGACACCTATGGACTACTACTGCCACCTAGAGTCACTTCAGAATACACAAGAGAAATGTAACATGTGCTGAGATTTTGTGAGCACTTAAACTCCTTTTGATAAACTTTGTTTGCGCTCCTCAGGTATGAAGATGAAATTAACAAGCGCACAGAGTGTGAGAATGACTTTGTCCTTATCAAGAAGGTAATCCTCATACTATTCCGCTACTAAATCAAACTTTTTTGACTTACTATTTTAACAAGCATGTTTTTTTAAGGATGTAGATGAAGCCTACATGAATAAGGTTGAGCTGGAGGCGAAACTGGAGAGTTTGACAGATGAGATCAACTTCCTCAGGTCCATCTATGAGGAGGTATGGCACAGACTTTTCTCTTTGGTGTTCTTTATTTCTTCATTTCTTAAGACTTCAAACTCAGTCAGTGTTGTGGTTGATTCTATTATTAGTCATCGCATTCCTGTAATTTTTGCGGTTTAATTTTAGAGCTTGACTATACTTTGATGCATGTTCTTTGAACATCTGTTTAGCATTTTGATCTAAAACTTTCTCCATCTCTAGGAATGTTTGTGGGTTGAATTTCTTTAAGAACTTAATTTGACTGATCCTTATCCTTTGTTTGTTTGTTTAAATTTCCTCAGGAACTGCGTGAGCTCCAGAGCCAGATCAAGGACACCTCAGTTATTGTGGAGATGGACAACAGCCGCAACCTGGATATGGATTCTATTGTGGCCGAAGTCAGGGCACAGTATGAGGATATTGCCAACCGCACCCGTGCTGAGGCAGAGTCGTGGTACAAGACCAAGGTATTAAAATGCTCGTTTAAGAATTATAACACGTGAGGGGTTTTACAAGACCTGAGAGTTTCTAATACTAACTTTGATATTTTTAGTATGAAGAGATGCAGACCTCAGCCACAAGATATGGGGATGACTTGCGGGCTACCAAAACAGAAATTGCAGATCTCAACCGCATGATCCAGAGACTAACATCAGAGATTGATGCAATCAAGGGACAGGTAAAGAAAAGAAAAATGAAAAAAAGGTTCACACAAAATGAAACAAGACTTAAAGCCACTCTATATAAGTATTTCATAATCAATTAAATGTCTTACAAATTTTTATTAGCGGGCCAACCTGGAGGCTCAGATTGCTGAGGCTGAGGAGCGTGGTGAGCTGGCTGTGAAGGACGCCAAATCTCGCATCAAGGACCTGGAGGAGGCACTGCAGAGAGCCAAACAGGACATGGCCCGACAGATCAGAGAGTACCAGGATCTGATGAACGTCAAGCTAGCTTTAGACATCGAAATTGCCACTTACAGAAAACTTCTGGAGGGAGAGGAGGACAGACTGGCCAACGGTATTAAGGCCATCAACATCTCCCAACAGAGCAGTAAGTTGTCATAAATAGACAGTGAATCCTTTTTTAGCTTTTTAGTTGGTATATTTTCTTACATTTATCTTGTTTGATCTCAACAGCAAGTTATGGCGGGTTCCCCATGGACAGTATGAAGAGCAGCTATTCCAGTGGATACAGCAGTGGATACAGTGGTGGATACAGCAGTGGAGGCTACAGCAGCGGTGGCTACAGCAGCGGCGGCTTCAGCAGTGGCAGTGCTGGTGGCTACAGCACCACCCAGAGCAAGAAGAATGTTGTCATCAAAATGATTGAGACCAAGGATGGCAGGGTGGTTTCCGAGTCCTCTGAAGTCATTGAGGATTGAGCTGTATAGATTAGAGATGCAGTTGTCTGTCTGCTATGATCTCCTCTGCCTCTCTGGTAGTTCTATACTCACAGCCCACCCCCATCAAGTAGTGTACTAAACCAGTCTGAAGTAAAATGCTTTCCGGCCACTTTCCTATAAAGCACAAACATGTTGATGAAGAAATACATAATCCTAACACTACCAAAGATCTGAAAGGGACCAACGAACTCATTCAGTATGTCTGATGTCTGACTGTACAAAAAGAAGTAGTTTTGCATCAACCAGTTATTTCAACTAGGGCAAATTGCAAGTAGGGAAGAAAATAAACATTTAAGCACACTCCTATGAAGTCAATGCAAGTGCTAATCCATACATGAAAGTCTTTTGTGTTGCATTTAATGGATAGTGATCTTGTGAAAGGAATGTGAATGTACTGAAACAGAATTTTAGTATTTTTGGTCAACTGTTGTCTTACAATTGCCTGCTACAGTAGGTAGTGCATGTCTTCCCTGTGCGTGTTCTATAACTGAAACTGTTCAACCCCTTAGGAAGCTACCCGTGTCACACTGTTGTCCTGAGGTGCTGTTTTTGCTACCAAATTGAATAAAAATGTGTTTACTGAATGGATGTCTTACTGTTCTCTTTAAAATTATAAAGATAGAACTATTCAATAAGATAACTTGTCTCATCTTATTTTTCAAAGGTCAGAGGAAAGGGATAATTCACTTGAATGACTAAAACAGAATTTGTTTTGAATCAAGGAATTAATTGGAATATAAAATTAAATGAAAACATATAGGCAAATTTGTCCTAAAATTTTATCCAATGAAAAAATTACTTGATGTAAAATAAATAACTTCATAAAAAAACAGTTAATTACTATGACATTAACAAAGACTGGTTCATAATATATGAAATAACCTTTACCATTTTTATCATAGGTAATTTGATTTTTTTTATACAATGCATTATTGATTAAAGATATCAAAAACAGAAGTTGAAAACTGCTACAGTAGATTATCTACAAAATGCCCTGACATGACTTTAGCCTGCGGTACTAATTACTGATTGTATGGCACTTGCAGCAATTGATGCCACAGAAAAAAAATAGCCTACTTTTGAGTCTTTTGTGTATTGTTTGATAATTCATTTGGTTTGTAAATGTTGCTCTTTTTTTGACAAATTGTGCTCTGATTCCAAGTCTGGGATATTTAAGAATATATTTTTAACTCCAGTTAAAAGAAATAAATACAAACAATGCTTTTAGAAATTATTAATGCTTCATTAAATGATCATTAAAGGCCACTAATGCTCTTTTTAAACTGATGTAGTAATACATGACTTCTATTTTATGTGGCTTTCCCGGTGTGATGTGAAAAAGTTTAGAAATCAGTGGTTTAAACCACTGGTCCACAAACAATTTGCTAGAATGATTTTAATTCATACATACAAACATAACATCATGCTGATAACATCATGTGCCCCTTCATACATAACGTCATGCTGATGTTATGTATGTAGAGGTACTTTGTTCCCCATCACAGAGGAATAAAGTACCTCCACTCTTCAGCCGGTGAACAACACCCCTTAACGACTGACCCTTAACAATCATAGACAGGTTTTAGGTATTACAGGAGACAACCCCCCCCTTTTAACGTCAATCCCCCCCTTTAACGATCGACCTTCAGAATCATAGTAAGGTTTCAGATATTACAGGCTAACAATCGAACCAAACAACCCACTCGTCGGTTTCAATTTCAATGTTTCCAAGCAATACAAGGCCTTGTCTATATAAAGACTCAAACTCACTGCGGATCAAGGCATTTGAATTGAGAAAGCTTCCTGGAGGGGAAGCGAAAGGTCTTAAAATCTTGGAAACCAAGTCCAGTGGATTGTTTTTTAAACTTTTATGGAATACATAACATCATGTTCCTCCTGAAGCTTGTTGAAGACATGCAAGCTCCTAATATATCAAATTGTTACAATTTGGTATGAGACACTGGGCTTGTGTCTATTTGTAAAGAAAATGGATGTCACACTGCAATTTTGAATTTGATGTTTCAATCAACTAATTTGAATAATTATTTCAATTCAATTCAGTTTATTTATATAGCGCCAAATTCACAACACATGTCATCTCAAGGCACTTTACAGTTCAACCAGATCATACAGTCAAATTGATACAAAGTTTTCTATCTAAGGAAAACCAGTTGATTGCATTGACTATTATATTTATATATTTAACCATATCCTTAAATGATGTCTCCCTGACATTGGTTATGTGGCATGAAAGCACCCACTTTAAATGGCCCATGTTAACAGTATTCACGCACTTGTCTAGACTCAGATATGAGCTTAAGTGACAACCCAATCATAATCCATGGGAGTTCAATATGTTCCCCCTTTTCAACTAGAACAGCTTCAACTTTTCTGGGAAGACTTTCCTCAAGATTAAGGGGCGTGTTTATGGGAATTTTTGACCATTCTTAAAAAAGAGATGTTTTTGCACAAGAAGGCCTGACTCTCAGTCGCTGCTCTAATTCCTCCAAAGGGTGTTTTTTTGGGCTGAAGTCAAGACTCTGTGTAGGCCATTCAAGTTCATTTATAGACCTTTGCTTTATGGACTGGTGCATCTGAAGGCCACATGAAGTTTGTAGGTGCATAGTGATTGCTTCTGCATAAAACTGGCAACCTTTATGTGCTTCAGCATCCTCTGGCTGAGCTTCTGAGAGCGGCCCGTTATATCACAAATATTTGTAACAACAGTCTGCTTGATTTTATATACCTCTTACCATGTAAGTGATTGGACTACCTGATTCCAATATTTTGGATGGGTGAGCATATACTTTCAACAATATAGTGTTGTGACAAAATTTAAACCAGAAATAGAACCCATAAGGGGGCTAAAACTAATTATTATTTCTATAACAACCTAATTATCTGTTTGTTCTCAGTTTTATTCATTTCTGAGCTAATTCGTTTTGAACTGTGCACCTTGCCCCAGTCCTGATTAACAAAATTATCAAATATATAGCATCAATTCACAGTCATTTCTACTTTGTACGGCTTAGTTCAGCCAGTCTGCCCTCTAACCCTGTGACATTTGTGCATCTTTAAATGTAAATGTAATCATTTATTCTGTCCGTTGAAATTATTCTTGTTTACTTTTAAGCTTGTATGCTACTGACCACAACGTGATGTACAGTATGATACTAGTATAAAAGTGTCCAGCCCCAACTGGGTGAAGCTTGTCAGTTGCTGTTGTGTCTTTGGTGAGGCATTTCACTTCACCGGCATAGCCTGCTGTTGGTGATCACAGGGCAAGGTGGCGCGGTTGTATGGCAGCCTCGTTTTTTGCCTCAGCTGCCCTGGGGTTACAATGTAGCTTACCAACATCAACATATGAGTGGGTGGATAATTGAATGTACTGTAAGCGACAGTGAGGTCTCTGACTTGATGAAGGTCTTTACAGGTACAGGCACTTTGTCTATGTTATGGTCTATGTTGCCATCTACTGGGTAAAATTGCCAGAATTGACAAACATAACCTCCTGAATAATCTCTATGACATTGGGCCTTACTTAAGTGATCTTATTTCGTTTTCTTTCCTAGATCGTTTTTTGTTTTAACAAAAAAAGAAAAAGAACATTCAAAATAAGATTTTTTTAAAGGCTAAGATTGCTCTGAATTTCTCAGGATCTGGAGAAATGTATTTCCTTTTTTTGCTTGTTTGTCACAAAGTATCAGACATGATAATTAGAATAAATTCAGAATGCACATTCTAAATGATATTTAGATTTAAAAGGGTAAAAAACATATAAAATTAGCTACAAAACATACACGATTCTCTCCCATAATAAAAGCTTTATTTATAATACATTTTTGAAAAGTTAAGTTCAATTTCACGATCCATGCCAGGGACTGATTATTGCTAGGCCCATGAAATTAAGAAATTACTTTATTGGATTCTGAAAACAAGGTAGACAACAAAATTTTGAATAAGTCACATTGAAATTCAGGAACAGTTTAGGAACAAATTAATTAACATTATAATCTCTTGTCCTGGGGTGAGGCTGATAAACTACTCCATGCATTTGTTACTTAAATCTTTAGTTTATGTTAAGTTAAGAAAATTCAGCTGATTCAAAATGTTGAGACTAAAATTGCAAAGAGAGATCATATTTCTCCTATTCTAGCTTTCCTTCATTGGCCTCCTGTTAAATCCAGAAAAGAATTTTAAATTCTTCTTCTCAAATATAAAGCCATGGTTACTAAGCTCCATCTTAGCGTAAATGCGTATTGATTTAATTTCTTTTAATCAGTTTAGCTTTTGACTGTGACATCTTATTTATAAAGAATCACATAAAATCATTACTGCTAAGAGAAGATAAGTTTGGCAACTGTATTAAAAAGATAAAGTAAAATCTGTTGGGCTCCTTTTGGCATCAAGACAATTATTCTTATTGCCACATTGCCAGACAGGACACTGTTAAAAAAAAAAAAAAAAAAGATATCTAGGATGATTCTTATTCTCCTCTATTAATGAGGATGAATATGCTGCTCTTGCTTTACAAAGGGTCATCTTATACTGCAGTAACTGTTTTACCAGGCTAGGTAGGATTCCTGTAGGCTTGTAGAGCACAATTTTCTTTACAGTTTCCTAGCATTTTGCTTCAAAGTGCACAGCTCTGCATTAAACCAGGGAGTCAGCTTTCTATTTGAAAAGTTTTTCTTTTTCAAAGGGGCTGCGTTGTCTAAGGCAGAACGTGGAGAACTTGTAACCCCATCAACAAAATTATTCAACTGTGCAGGGGAATAAACAAAACTAAACTTCTGCAGCACTAGTCAGTGACATAGAGGATAGAAAAAAGTTAAACAGATTTTTTTTATTTTACAACTGATAATGATCC
>NW_015150675.1:649570-677700 GCF_000732505.1 Cyprinodon variegatus | reverse complement strand
TTGGCGAAAGGTGGGTTCCACCTTTGACAGGTCACCTGTCCATCGCAGGGCAACAGAGATACACATGCTGATGCCATAGAACTCAAGAACCCCTCTTCAAGTAACATTTAATTCCTTAAGATACATATTTCGTCGTAGGATCAGATTTAAAGCTTTTTTATAGAATGCTATATTTTCTAATTGTCTAAAAACCTCCTCATAGTTAATTGTATCTTTTACCACAGTATCACAGCCTTTCATAGCAGCTGCTTTAATAACAATATATATTTTTTTTCAAGCTCTGTCAGTGTGTAAGACTAAAGTTCAAGACATGGTCTGAATTTGGTACTAAGCTTTGGTGCAAATTCAAACTAGAAGGCTTTTACCTACTACCTCTAACCTGAGTTCCATGAGTTCACTGAGTTACGAGTTAAGGCCAGTGGCCACTCACTAGCAGAATACCAACTCCCCTCTTGAGACTGTGATTACAAAGACAAAGAAACTCAGTTTGTGTTATCTCTCTAAATCACTTTACTGTCTGCAGTTGCTCATGTTCAACTCACCATTAATGAGTCATTAAAACTCATTAAATGGCAAAGTACAATGTCCCTGTTCCTTTCCTGCTTTATCTGTTACTCCTCACCAATACTGAAAGTAGTTCTTCTCAAAGTGTCAAGGTTACACTATCAGTAACCTCTGCCTCAACTGTTTCCTGATCACCGGCAATAAAACCTATATCATGCTTTTTTATATTTACAATTCAGCATTCAGGGGAAAAAACTTGCCAATCTTTTGTCCATCCCAAATGATCAGTTGGAGAAAGACTTGCTGGATAAGTCAAATCTCAACATTTTGTAAATACTAACTATAAACAAGAGAGTATTCCTAATTTCCTTTAAATTCTAGGGTTTTATAAATGTTCTATGTCTCTAGCTTGTATTTATTTTCAGGAGTGCATTTAAATTGTATTCTTGCTGCTAGGAGCAAGTAGTGGACTTTCACAGAAGCAGATCCACCCCACTAACACCAGTGAACATCCAGGGAACGGACATTGAGATACTGGACTCTTATCAGTAAATGGGTAGGCCTATTGACCTGAACAACAAACTGGACAGGATCACAACACTGAGGCTCTCTACAAGAAGGGTCAGAGCAGACTCTGAGAGCAGACTCCTCTGCCGAGAAGGCTGAGGTTTTTTGTAATGCAGGGGGCACTCTTGAAGACCTTCTTTCACTCTGTTGTTGCATCAGACATCTTCTATGGAGCTGTCTGTTGGAGCAGTGCCTTATCTATATAGCTGAGAGAACTGGGTAGGCTCATCAGGTGGGCCAACTCTGTGGTTGGATTCCCTATGGACCCTAGCTAAAATTACACATCTGTTAGATAATGTCTCCCATCCCTTGCATAAAACTGTTGCTGAACTTAAAAGCTCCATCAGAGAGAGACAGCTGCACCCTACAAATGCTCCACTGAGGGTCATCACAGATCCTTCCTCCCAGCAGCTGTAAGACTCCATAACCATCACTGTTCCCAACAACCACAATAAGTTGTTACATTCATGCTGATGTTTGCACAGTTCCTGTCTTGGTCAATTATATAACATGCGGCTGTCATTTCTGCACATCTCTGGTGCTGCTGCCATTTTTTCACTTAACTCTTACTGTAAAAATTTCCACAGCTGTATGTTGATTATTTATTCCCCAGCTACAGTATTTCTAATGTAAAAACACTGAACAGTACATAATTTCCTTTGTTTATTTTATTAACTATTACCTATCACCTATTCTGTTATGTTATAGACCTTTTTAAGGTCCACATTTGTAAGACCACTTTTGCAATAATCTTTTTTACTACTGAAACACCACAATTTCCAAAACGTGGGACAATAAAGTGATTATCTATTCTACTCTTCTATTCATTAATGAAACAATTGAACATGTGCAATGGGCTTCTGTAAGCTTGAATGTTCTCATTCTTTTATATTTATTTAACAACAATAAAGTAGTGAATTGGTCCTCAAGAATTTTGTCCACTTTTAGAATTAGCCCAATACAACATTTTTATCTCTCACTAACCCTCCAAACCGGTTTTCTTAACATATGCTTAGTAATCATTTTTTTTCTCAGCAGGTTTCTTTAGTGAGTTGCTGAGGTAATTCAGTGAATTGCTTAGTTGTTTTTTTTTGTTGACAAAGTATTCCTGTGAATGTCTAACAGCATTGAAACTGAGGTGGTTTCTGAAACGTCCGTAATGTCTGGTAACAAATGTCTTACAGCGTTGTTACTAGGTTTACTTGGAAACATGGTGGGAACCTTTTGGGCAAAAGGCATGCAACAATGCACATGAGTCTGGCGTCAGTTCCACAACAATTGGGATGTTTGAGTGTAGGTTAAGAAATGTATGCATGGGTTTGTACATCGCACTTTTTCTGTGTGCTTCTTTCCAAATGTCTTGGCATGGCAAACCACTAACTCAAGAGAGATAATTGCTGATTTCTAAAGAAACAGAACTCAACTTCTGTGTAGTCCAAGACCTTTATTAACTTTAGCAGGATCTTTATGTGCTACAGTATAAATACACCACATGTAGCTAAGGTAGCTAAAGAGCTTGTTGATCATATAGTAGTGCTGAGGGGCTGACAGTCAAAGAGGAAGCCACTGGATCTCTTTAGCCTATATAAGGCAAATTTATTGAGAACATCGAACATGGCTTACCAAAGGGTTAATTCTAGGACAATGGTCTGCATCTTCAGGCCTCAAGATCAAATACCCATCTTTTAGGTACATCCCTGATCCAACACAATTGAATCAAATGATTATCTCCTTAGCATGCTGTCAGGTTTGACAAAGGCTCTGTACAGAGCCACAGATTTGATTCAGGTTTGTTGGAGGAGAGATGTACCTCAAAGTTTCAGGGTAGTAGATCTCGAGGTCTGGAGTGTGACACCACTGTTCTAGGGTATAGAAAATGACATCTTTGTCACTCTGATGAGGATGAAAAAAACACTTCTTAGCAAGATTTTTACAAAGTTTGGTTGTTGTTTTGGACTGTTCCTTATAATGTGAGTGATGGAAAACCAAACTTTGTTGTGCACACTAACAACGTCTGGTCATTAAAGCTGATTCTAGTTATGCTTACTCTTCTTGTAGAGAATTAACCAAAAGCAAACATATGTCAGTGAAGCTTAACTGTCACATGTCCTTCTCCCACCAATCAGAAACATTCCTGTAATTCTGTCTCAGATTAAAATATAGTCTGAAAAAAAATTATTGATGTCGCTATCTAAAGTTAGAATGATGCCAAATCGAGATCAATTAGCAATTGCTCTTTCCTGATTATCTCAACTTGAAATATTGGGCTTTACTTAAGTGATCGTTTCTTTTCCTCTCTGCTAAATTAAAATTTTAAAATCAGAAAAAGACCATCAAGATAAATTTAGTATGCAGTTTTTATTGTTGATTTAACACATTTTAAAGACAAATTGTTTAAACTAAACTATGTTAAATAAAAGTACAAGATAAGTCAATCCATTTATAAAATCTAATGGCAGTAACGTGTATTAAAAATGACAATAAAGTTTGACTAAATCTAAGTAAGCTGACATTTAGGGGTAAAATGACACACTGGGTTTGCACATGTTTAGATTAAATAAAAAATAATTTGAATGACAAATATAGCATGTAAAAATAAGAAAATAAGTAAAATAAGGATGTAGTCAAAATATATAATTTTCTTGAATAAAAGCACAGATACGGAAAAAAGTAAAAGTATAATTGAAACATAATTCTTAAGTGAAATAAAAAAAAAAAACAGTACTGATTCTACATTGTACTCATGTACAAAATTAAAATATTTTTCGTCTTAAAAATACTGTTAAAACTGTTAAGAAGTTATATGCACATAAAATCTGTTAATAATCTTCTTTTGTTCACTGAGGTGGTAAAGAGAACATGAAAATGACATCTAATTCTGTTCTACATAAAGTTTCAGGCATCATAGAATACAGTAGCTTTAACACAACAGAAGTCGGACATAAGATGTTGAATACTTCTTAAAACAAGAAGATGGCATTTCGATTAGAACTTGTAATATAATCAACATTTCTATTTAAAATCTAATTAAACGAATGGAATGAGATTGTCTTCCATCCCAGAGTCGAATCCATTTTCTGCAATGCTTCCCAGCCGCTTGTCATCATCCATGTTCCTTTCAGTAACTTTATGCAAACTAACTGTGCTCTACCTGGACAGATTATCTTGCATTTTTGATTTTCCTTTGTTTTGTTGTGGGTGTTATATGTCGTTAACAATTTGTATAGAAATAAGGAAAGAAAGTACAAAGTAGAAAGCAGAGATATTGGAGTTAAAATGTAGAGATTAAATTAAAAAGTTATTTTGAGTACTATACAATACATCTGAAACTCTACATTTTTTCCAGCATCTTAACCTGATCCTCCTAACATAAAGTATGTTCAGAGGATACAAATAAAGGGAATGACATATCACAGTTCATAATTCTACAACAAAATTTTTGTTTCAGTTTGGGAAATCTGTACAAAGAGGAGCTAATTGCATGTCTGATTGGAAAGTCCAGAGGTCCAAAGGTATGACTAAGTTCCCTCCCACAGCAGAGGAAGGGTTTAAAACCACTCTGCAGAACATCTCTGCCTTTCTAACTTTGGTCTCTGCCCTCAACGGACCAGCTTCTCTGCCTATCTTTATCAATTCACTCTGATATTCTAATTTTATTTTTTTTCAGCAAAAGCCTTCAGAATGTCTACCAGGACCAGAATCACTTCCGTCAGCAGCTCTGCTCCCTTAAGGAACTTTAGCAGCAGCTCTTACTCATCTGGAGTCTTCGCTCCCCGCATGTCCAGCTTTAGCAGTGTGGGAATGGGTAGTACTAGAGCACATGGCATATCTATGTACTCGGGAAGAGGTGAGATGAGTCAAGCCCCTATCACTGCCGTCACTGTAAACAAGAGCCTGCTGGTCCCCATGAATTACCAGATTGACCCAACAATTCAAGCCGTTCGCACCAATGAGAAAGATCAGATCAAGGGCCTTAACAACCGCTTTGCCTCTTTCATTGACAAGGTAAGAGACTAGAGGAATTATTAAAGTGTAGTTCACGGTTCAGTTGAAGTGTGTAAAATATGTTTTATAGCTCTGTCAATGTTATGCAACTGTGGATTGCAAACACATGTTTGTTTCATTTCATTTCATTCTGATTATATGAGTTTTTCCTTGAATTTGGCCAGCACTTCCTCCTGCTACATTCACACACCCACTTACACTCGCAAACACTCCAACCGGTGCACACATCTGTACAGTACATATTAGGAAATTGCATTACCATCTCTTTTAGTAACTAAATGCATTAAGTTTTTGCCACCAAGCAGTCATGCAACAACAGCAGAGTGGAAAAACTTGATTTTTACAGGAAGAAAGCTTCAGCAGAACCAGGCTCAGAGTGAGTGGCCTTCTGCAGAGGCCTAATGGGGGTTCAGAAGACAGAAACAGGCAAACAAAAAGAACATGAAAGCATTGATCCATTAGTACTTTTTTATGTTATGCTATGTTATGCTCGATGGGTGGCTCTGTTTTGAAGAGAAAAATGAACCCTTTCATTTCAAATTAATGTTTGTCTTTTTTAACTAGAAGTCTGTTGATCATTAAAAGTCTTTCTGTACCTCGGGAAATACTACAAATCTCTATTGTGAGAATAAAGGAGCAATTTAAGAATAGTCCAGTCCAGAAATAAGCAAAGATTCACATGTTACTTCAGCATTACAAAGCAGTATTGTTAAACAAGTTACAAATCTTTTCAATTGTTGCTCTCCATTTTCAAAATTCAAAACATGCTCATTTTGGCAGAGACAGCAACAAATTTCCACCCCTAGGGCCACTAGGTTACAGGTGATTTTTAATTCACAGGTGACCTTGGTGATTAGCTTTGACACTTGAAAAGGGAGGCAAGTTGTTCCTTTGTTTAAGAGAGAGAATCTACACTCTGAGTTCAGGTTACTGGTGAAAAGCTGCTCACTGGCAAGGTATCAATATTCCCTTTTCTGAGACTATGACCAAACATAGATAAATACAAATAAACTTTATCCATAGTCTGTGTTATCTTTCTAAATAACTTTATTGTCTGCATTTACTCAAGTTAACTCATCATTATTGTAACTCATTAAAAATGCAATGTCCTTTCACTATTACTCCTTCACTACACCGAATAGAAAAACTAGCTCTACAGCTAGATTATCACACTTTCAGTCACCCTGTCTCCACCTTTTTTTTGATCTTCTCTTATCAAATCTATATTGTGCCATTAAATGTGTCATATTTATGCAGAAAACAAAACTTTGCCACTCCTTTTTACAACCCTTTTGAGAACCTGTAGAAAGGTTAATTTGACTTCTAACTTTATCTCTGCTTTTTTTAAATACCCACTTTTCTATAGTTTTGATTTGTAGTTTATTTTTTTAGAAGCTGTCTATTTTAGTTGTTTAGTTGTTAAAATGTGAGCTGAATGTTTTCTGTCTAAAGAAACCCACCTGATTTCATCCAATCACTGATTTGTATAATTCACTTTTGATGAACGGAAAACTGATTGTGTGTCTATTTCTGTAAAAATTAAGGGTTTGAGCAATTTCCCTTGTGTCTTTTATTAAATTAATTTCAATTCACTTCAGTTTATCTATATAGTGCCAATTTAAAACACATGTCACCTTAAGGCAATTTACAGAGACAATTCCACCAGATCATAAAGTCAAATTGATTCAAAGTTTCTATCTACGGAAAACCAGATGATTGCATCAACTCACTGACTCGAAGGCAATCCCTCACACCAAGCAGTATTGACCAATTTTAAAAAGGGTACTCAAATACAGTGACAACATTGCACTGAAAAAGGCATAGCTTTATTTTTTATTTTTTAGAGATACACAGAAATGTGAAAAAGGTCATATTAATCAGTCTAATTTTTCCCTGTGATAAATTGAGTACTACGAATGGAAGCAAAAGGTTTTGTAGCTTTCTTCAGATGACATCTCATGCAAAGCAGTTCACTAAACCACAAGGCTGTTTTTTTTTAAGATGATTTCCAATAATTAGTTCACATTAATAATTTTTGTGTGAATCTGATGAAAAATATAAAGGCACAAGTTTTCCTGTTTCATAAACCTAGTGCTTTAAAAGGTAGTACAAATCACTGACCAGGTTTTCATCCAAGCTAACAATCATTACTTTTCATTCAACCACCTGATGACACGTGAGCAGGTAAAATAACACACATAAAAAGGAGCTGCATTAGTCATTACAGTCTCTCTTACTATAAATGTCTTTACAAAGGATGGAAAATAGATACTGAGATTAATAGATTTTTTAAATTATTGTGATTGCCTTAAAGTCCAAGCCAAGAATTTAAGCCGGAAGTATTACTCTTTTTGTTTTTAGACTTAGATGCTTTTGCCCCAAAGTGGTGTGACTCATTGAGAAAATCTTCAGCAGTTCAGGTTCAGAGACTTCAATGCTGTCCTGATCATGGGATCCAAATCAAATGATATGACTGAAACTAGGACATCACCAGTGAGAGGTTATACTAATAAAAACGACATTAACATAGCGTTAATTGATCTAGATCTGGTAAAAGCCTTGTTTAGGTAACATCTTAATTTAAACAACGCTTCTCAAAATTTCCATTTCATGAGAAAGAAAAATGAATCAAACAATAAGAAAAAAAAATGTCTGTATTCATTAGCCATTCTTGTAGAAAGGTGATTTGAATATCTTAAGGCTGACTGATTTTTTTTCCCCTTTCTCTTCACACTAGGTTCGTTTTCTGGAACAAGAGAACAAAATGCTAGAAACCAAATGGAATTTGCTCCAGGAACAGACTATCATTCACTCCAACATTGATGCAATGTTCGAGGCCTACATAGGCAACCTACGCAAACAGCTGGACAGCCTGGGTAGTGAAAAGAATAAGCTGGAGGGGGAACTGCACAACATGCAGGGCCTGGTGGAGGACTTCAAGGGAAAGTGAGTTACTATAAGAAATAATGAGGGGAGGTTTTTGTTTATTGTTCAAAGATATTTCATAACTTGTTGTCCTGTCTCAGATATGAAGAAGAAATCAACAAACGCACAGATTGTGAGAATGACTTTGTCGTTATCAAGAAGGTAATGCTTGTTCTCTGTAAAGCAGGCTTAAATCAATCATCATTTGCACTATTTTCCACATCAGAAGCCAACATCACCTCCTATAAACCCTGTTTCTTCCAGGATGTGGATGAGGCCTACATGAATAGGGCTGAGTTAGAGGCCAAGATGGAGAGTCTGACAGATGAGATTGACTTCCTCAGATCGATCTATGAGGAGGTATGAAAAACCCTGGCTTGTTTGTGTTAACTTGTTTATTCTTAGCACTCTTTTCATGATTGTTTAACAGTAAATCCTGTCAGATTATGTGGTGTATTTTATTAAAATGCTTGGTTTTTGAGCTTGTTTCTCGCTTGCTGGGTGAAATTGCTGCTTCTCTAGTGCACCTTCACCTCAACCCTGTGCTATCTATTGTGCTTTAAAGGAGACATATCATGCTTTTAAATCCTTTATTCTACCATTTAAAAATTTGCATTCTTGTCTATGTAAAGCGGAACTGTAATCTGAATACTTCATATTTGCAACCCCTCAAGTGCATGTATTACTAAAGGGGGGGTCTGACAGCAACTCGTTTAGGTGGGGTCTCTTTAAATGCAATTGGTACTTCACAGCCCATCCCCTTTCAGTCATAAAGCATTCTGCTTGAGGTTTTTCAACCATATTTTTAATTTGAAATTGGAGATTCGAGTATGTCAGCACAGTTGATCTGGTTCAGGCCTACTCTGTACACCCAAAACTATAACTGAACATGGAGAAGCAGAATTTGGTTCCTTTGCTCAAATTATTTGGAACAAAATCTGAGAAGACTGTAAAGTCAAAGTTAAAAACTAATTAGATTTGAACAGTCTTTGACTGCTGACCCCTAAACTGAGGTATTATTCATTTAAGTTTGTTGTCCAAGTGTTTTTATTTTCTTTACTAGTTGCTTTTGTCAGGTTTTTATCTTAACTTGCTTTAATTCTGCTTTTATTTTCATTCTATTTGATTGTTTAAGTGATATAAAGTACTTGCCTTGCCTTGCCTTATGTAGCATCATAAAAAGTGGGGGTAATGAATTGTGTAGGTTAATACACAATAATAGTCCTCATCTTTGAGGAATATAAAATAGCAATGAACGCTGGCATTTTTAATGACACATTTGATTGCAAATTATTTGATTGTGTCTGATAGTGGGTGCGCTGCTAACTTGCTAAAGATTAACTTGAAATCGAGATTATATAAAGCTGCACCTCAGTCTTGCGTGTATGATCTTTAGCTCTCTGGACTCTCCGCCGACTTTGCGGCACTCCCTGTTACAAGACTGGTATGGGCCAGAATCTCTGATAGTCTCAGCTTTAAATTGACAAAAACAAACAAATATGAAGGGATAACTAAATATGAAACATATGGGGGGACAACAAAATAAAGGTTCTATATATATTCATTCAGCTAAAAGGTGTCTACATATGTCAAAGTTTCATTTTGATTATACAGTAGAGGAGCTTAGATATGGTAGTAAGAAGAATGCTGAAAAAACAAATACTAGCTGCCACATATAAGAATAAAGAAGAGTGCAAACAAGTATTGCATATTGTTTAATCTACTTCAGGAACTGCGTGAGCTCCAGAGCCAGATCAAGGACACTGCAGTCGTTGTGGAGATGGACAACAGTCGCAATCTAGACTTGGATGCGGTTGTGGCTGAGGCCAGGGCACAGTATGAGGATATTGCCAACCGCACACGTGCTGAAGCAGAGCAATGGTACAAAACCAAGGTAATCAGTACCTCAAAGAGTATCTAATGCTTAGCACATTCCGCTACAGCTGCATTGGTTCGTAGGATCTTCCTTTTTTTGTTGCTGATTTAGTATGAAGAGATGCAGACCTCCGCCAACAGATATGGAGATGATTTACGAGCTACCAAAACAGAGATTGCAGAACTTAACCGCATGATCCACAGACTGACATCCGAGATTGATGCAATCAAGGGGCAGGTATGGAAAGCCGTTTTCTAATATATGTGTTTATACCAAGTCTATACCTAACCCAGTTGTGCTGACAGTGTTATGTGATTAATTCTTTTTTTAGTGCAAAAACCTGGAGGAACAGATTACTGAGGCTGAGGAGCGTGGTGAGCTGGCTGTGAAAGATGCCAAGGAGCGCATTAAGGAACTGGAAGTGGCACTGCAGAGAGCCAAGCATGACATGGCCCGTCACATCAGAGAGTACCAGGATCTGATGAATGTCAAAGTCGCTTTGGACATTGAGATCGCCACCTACAGGAAGCTGCTGGAAGGAGAGGAGCACAGACTGACTAGCGCCATTCAGTCTATCAACATTTCAAAAAGTAAGTCATTCTAAAAAGTTGCAGTAAGTTTTACATAGTTTTCTTTTAACCTATTTTTCAAACTCCGTAATTGATTCTCAACAGCGAGTTATAGTGGTTTCTCCAAGTGAAAGAGCACCCCCATCAGCTACCCCATCAGCAGTCCCAGAAGCAGCTTGAGTTACCTCTTCAATGTTTGCTGCAGCAGCTAAGATGCCACCCAGATCGACAACATCAGACATGAGCAATGATGGCAACGTTCTGTCTCAGACATCCAGGGATGATTATTTGATCTGTCTAGAGTAGCAGGGCAGCTACAGTTTGGACCAAATATATTTATGCCACTGGCATTTTTAAACGAAAAACATTTTCTAAGTTTCTTTCTGTTCGGGCATGACATTTTTTTTTCCAAAAATACAATTTAAACAGAGAATATTTAGAATATAATACTAATGTTTAAAATATCTGTTCAACCCATTTCTTACCCTTCCTAGTAACATAAACCATGTTTTCTTTGAACTTTTAAACCTGCTGATACCTGCTTACCAGTTGTTAACATATGTCATCTGGTATGTTGATTTACCTTTGGTGATTAGCTCCTAGTCATGGACATTAGAATGCCTCCTTGCTATCACCCTTAACCTAAGCTCCCTTCACATGTTGCAAACTGGTTCCAAGATGTTATTTGAACTTTCAGATGAAATTTTGTTAAATGGGATGTTTACTGTCTGGGCTATGGCTAATTTTGGTCATAACTGTACCTGTCTGTAGTTGCATACTTGCATCTCACTCATCTTTACTGTAATAATTAGGAGGCTGCTGTGGAGATAATGTCCTAAGATAATGTTTTTGCTATTTAACCAAATAAAGGTTTGTGAAATCAATATAATGGTATTTTATTTACATTGAAAAAGGAATTTGTGAGAAAAAAAAATTATAATTTAAGGATATAAACTTGAATTGTGTAACAAACAGATTTTATTTGTAGTTTGTCTGTAAAGGTAATTTTCTACTTTTCTTGTGCATTACCTATATGAGAGAAGAAGCAGCCACATCAAAAGGCCCCACATTGTGAAAGCCTGTCATATTATATCCATCTTAAATAGAATAGTAAAATGTCTCAATTACTTGAATAACTTTACATTTTCCACACTTTAATGCAGACAGAAGCTATTGAATTTGGAGCAGAGCCTTTGATGAAGAAGCTGCTTAGTATTTCTCTTCATCTGGATGCCATTACAATGGCCTTTGATAATAACCTACAAAATCTTTTCTATTATTAGGACCTGCCATGTATATCCCATATTAAACAGGTTTCTAGAATTGTGTTCTTTCATCTTCGAAATATTGGGTAGTTCTGAAAATTAGAAATATCCAGGGCTAACAAAGAAGAATTGGTCTTTCTTACTTCAAGGTTGGACTGTAGTAATTCTTTACTATCAGGAAGTCCACAGGCTGTAGTTAAAAGCCTCCAACTGACCCTTAATGCTACAGTTAGAGTTCTGATGAATATTAAAAGAGCTGATATGTCTTCTGTAATAGCTTCTCCTCATTGGCTTCCTATAAAATCCAGATTAGAATTTTAATTATTACTTTTCACACACAAAGTCCCAAATAACCAAGCTTAGTCTTATATTGGAGAACTGCTTATTCCTCATGTTTCTCACAAAGCACTTCACTCTCAAGTAGTGCTTGCTATAATTTCTAAGAGTAGAAAAGGTATATTTTAGTTAGGTCCCTTCAATCTGGAAACATTTTCCCATTTAAATTCATGAGACTGTCAGCCTGTCTGGATGCGAGTAGTCCTTATTTTGTATACTTTCAGAAAGTGAAAAGGCAGGAAATGAAGGGGAAAGTCTTGAGGAAAAGGTAAACAGGCCTGAACTTAAATATGGTTTGTCTCTCATGTCTGCATCTCTCTCCTTGAACCTCCAGTTGGTCATGGCAGAAGGCGGCTCACACTGAGCGTTGATGCGGTTTTTGCTGGTTTCAGATAATTCATATAGCAACAATTGGCATGTTATCTCAAGGTACTTTACAAAGACAATTCAGTCAGATAATACAGTCACATAAGTTCTCAAAGGAAAGCCACTGAGTCATCGACTTTGCAGAGCAAACTCATTCGTCCAGGAGTAGTGTGGCAACAGTAGATATTCTTTGGCATTGTGCCATTTACTTTACAGCAAGCCTTCAAAGGAGCAGGCATGAGGTGAAAATGGAGAGAAAAACTCCCTTCTAACAGGGAGAAATCTCCAGCAGAACCAGGCTCAGAGTGAACAGCCTTCTGCTGAAGCTGACTGGAGTTTTATGGAGACAGAAGACTTGTAGACCTTTAGTCACTGACTGGTATATTAAATAGAATCAAAATCGTATCAATTCTGTATTGTAATAAATATGGTGTTTTACACACCAAATTAATACATAACAATAGGTCATGTGAAAAATAAAGAAAACTAAACATTTTCATTCATCAAAATATCCAGTTTCAATTCTACAAATATGTCTGTCTTGCCCGGCTGTGCATCTATTACTCAATGTCACTACTTCTTGCTTCCAATGGTGGGAAGTAACAAACTCCTTTTACTTGATTATTGTACTTAAGTACTATTTTTGGGGATCGAATTTACTTGAATATTTTTTGTGGGGTACTAATAACTTTAATTCCACTGCATTTCAAAATCAAACATCAAACTTTCTACTCCACTCTGTTTCGAGGAAGCTGTTAGTTACTTTTTCCTTTTGGCTCAGCTTAGCTTCCTAATTTGCTGTTGCTGTTTTTCTTTCTTGAAATGCAATATAAACATGTAAGAGAGAAGCCTTTAGGATGGTATTTGGACACCACTTTTTCGAGATTTGCATACAATTCCACTTATGTGAGAAACTCAGGACATATATTATTTGTAGTTATTAAATATTATTAAGGCATCAGTTGTTGGCATGTGGCCAAGTTGTTCAGTACACTGCAAAAACAATCTAGAGATAAGTAAAAAAAAATTACGTGTAAAAAAAATTAAGTGCACTTAATTTGAGCATGTAAATAGATGATTTGCCAATGGAATTAGTTTTTTTTTCTCCTAAAATAAAATGCTTTTATAATATGCTCTTGAAATAAGACAAAGAAAGTCTTTATTCTTATTTTAAATGTAAATGATCTTGTTCCATTGGCAAAGTGTCTCACTTATCTCCGCAGTTCAAGAAAAAATTCACTTATTTTAAGCTAAAATGACTTATTTAGATTTCTATTTTTTTAAGTTACCGTTTCTTTGTCGTAATAATAGAATCAGGCTTTAACCTCTCTTCCATAGTGAAAGTGCAGAGAGAATCAAGACACTCCAGTTTTCTTTTTATTTGTTTATTAAAAAAACAAATAATATAAAAAATATCTGTCTTATTTTTTGTGGCATTTCTATGCTGAAGTTCTTGACAGATGGCACATCATTTTTAGCAGTTGTTCTACGCATCAATACATCAGGTGGTTTCTGAAAATTATACAGAATGTCCTGGTATTTGACCATTTTATTTATATTTTTGGATACTGAAGTACTTATAAATGCATGTACTTTTGAATTCCTATCTGAATACTTGAAGACTTGAATACTTACTTACCTTTGAAATATTTTCAAAGGTAAGTATTTCAATACTTTATCTTGAGTAGATATTTGACCAAGTAACTTTTACTTCTATTTGAGTAAGGTATGAGTATGAGTATCTTTGTCCATCACTGCTAGCTTTTTAGAGTTTAAAGAGCAATAATTCTAAGCTATGAATCACCTCGCCAGAATTATTATTTTTTTTAGTTGGGAGCACGGTTTCTGGCAAACTTCTTCACTCCCTATCTTACATAAAGCCCCTCTTCATCCTGGCATAATCCATTTTTAAACCATTGATAATTTTTCTTCCACCACACAAGGTTTGAGACAAAACATTTCATTTCCTTAAACACTTGAAGCACAAATACTTTGCTTGGGTTTACCATCTCTAGTTGTTTTCGGACATGGAACATTAGCTTTGCACATAGCCCCAAAGAAAATATCTCTCACTTTAAATAAATTAGAATTATTTTGAATAATAAACAGCAACTATAACCTCCTGCCACTGGAATATGTCGTGGTGTATAGATAGAATAGCTCTGGCCAATTAATGTCCCAACAGGTCAGTTGCACAAAATAGTCATGTCTGGCCAGTGATAAATTCCTACCCCTAGGCTTACTAAGTTACAGGTTGATTGGTTCTTACTACTTAATAACCTTTTTAGAAAAGTCTTGATACCCCATGAAAAACGGTAGTAGGATGTTCATCTGACTCTGTTTGAGAGGATAATTCCTCTCATGTCTCTTTAGGTGCAGGGTTAAATTTTGAAATTGCTCAAAGGACAGGATAAATCTCTTCATCCCGGAAGAATATTTAAGCAGAGATAAAGAGAGATAAACGTTATCAAATGTTTGTGTTATCTTTCGTTTTCATTTTTTCATAGCAACGTCAAAGTGCAATGTCCCAGAGTCCCGTATCTGCTTTTACTATTACTAGTTCTCTTTAAATAATAAAACAATTTCTTCAGCAATATTATTGCCCACACACTTTCAGTCTCCTGTCTCCACTGTCATCTTTGTCCTCTCTTATCAAGTATGCTGTATATCACAAAGCTGTATTTGTTCTTTGGAATTCAGAAAATAAAACCTTGCCCCACCTTTTTTTGTCCATCTGGATTGACAAACAGAAATCTATGTAGGAAAAGGGTTAACTAGCTCTCCTTTTATCTCATCTTTCTTAAGTTGCTACAAAATAAAAATAAAAAATAAAATACTGCAGCCCACTCCCCCCTTACATTCTAGTCTTTTATGGATTTTATTAGATTTTTTGTCATTTTGGGTTTAATGTGTACTTTATTGAAGGAAGCTGTGACATCTTCCTTTGTTAATGAAACATTTAAATATGTGCAGAAGGATTTATACATCTGAAACCAAATTTAAAGAAAAACTGAAACAAAGAAAAAAATAAACCCTAGTGGTCAGTGAGTGCACTGCAAAAGTACATGAAAATATTTTATTTCTTAGGTAGTAAAATAAAAATGATTTTGAAAACATTAAATCTGACTTGCATTGTAAGAAACGAATTGAAAAATTAAACAAGCTCTTATTAACCAAAACGTTTCTCTCATATGTGTGAGTTCACCAAAATGATTCAGAGGAACATCCTGGAACTAAAGAACATTGGTTGGGCTAAAAATGGCATATTTGCTGTTATAAGAGCCCTAATGCAGGCCTGGTTAAAAGCCCTAGAATTAAAAGACAGGTTTTCTTCCTTTAATGGTATGCTCATCGATATTTATATGAGCTGTGCGCTGCTTGGTTGGTTTACAACGAGCGAAGCTGCTGAGCAAAGACCCATCATAGCAACAAACACTCACTCACTGAAACATCAAAATTGTTGATATGGTAGGGTGACCAGACGTCCTCCTTTTCCGAGCCATGTTTTTCTATTCTATGCTTCTATGCACTATTCATGCTTAAAAAAATGTCCTGGGGGAATTTCAAAATTATCTGGGATTTTGGTTGACTACAGTGCAGCACGTAGCCGAAACACACCGGACATTGGAACCGAGTTGTCAGCTCCGGGGCTGGTCCAGTGGGGGACAGAGCGACCGAACCTGACCCAGTGACTGTAGCCTGGACACCGGTGGCCCCATGATTCCCCCCGTCTGAGGATGGGCAGCTCATGGCCCTCTGCTGAGGTCCAGTCAGCGGCCCAGCAGTGACCCCTTTAAATGTGATTATCAGGGAGTTACTTGAGTAGCTCCAGTTTTATAAATACAGGTTTATAATTTGATTAAATTTTGTATTTGTTTTCGATTCCTTAGTAACTTCCAGGCAACATATTATTGTTTTTTTTAATTTGAGATGGAAAGAATATAATGCCTAAGAATTAAATGCTCAGGTGAAAAGAGTTGGTAACGTAGGGTTTGTTTTATAATCAGTTATTGTACGTTGCACTTCTTGGACAATCATCAATACTTTTGACTGAGAGGGGTACTCATGGTGCAAAAAAAAGTCCAAAGGGAAGTCAAAAAAGGTTGGGAAACACTGATTTAGGGTGAAACCCTGTAATAAACAGGGGGTGTATTTTTTAAAAACTGTATGTTATACATACCTTCCTACAGTATTTGAAACAGAAAAGTTCAAGGGATGTAATATTGTCCTGTGTAGCCATTTTTGGTTTATATTCTTTTAACCAACAAAATCCCTAAGCATCGTTTCTTGAAATAACACAGAGGAAGTAAACGCAACCCTTTATTACAATTCTGATGTTTCTTGAGTCTACCACAGGAGGGCAGCATCAGTTCACTACAGAATGTAGCTGAGAAGAAAGTCAGAGTCTTGAGCTTTTTTAAAGAAACCATTGAAATTTACAGAACAGAGATTCTGCATCACTGCAATAATGGAATTTGTTCCTGAATGCAGTCAACTCAGCAATACCGTGAAAGAGAAATGAAAGCTCTGAATGCACATTTACAGCATGTGTAAAGTCCCCAGAATAAATGTTCACCTCGTACCAGACTTCTACCGTTTCAGCTTTTTTTGTCAGATTTTAAATTGGTACATTTTTATTTAAAAAAATATGTGCCTTGAGTAGATACAAAATGCATTTAACACAAACTTTATATGAACAAAGGCTTTCCAAACCAGCTTAATTCTATGCTAAAAAAGTAATTGCCCTCTTTATTATATCATGAGTCAGATGTGATTATCTACATGTTCCAAAAGGTATGTTAATTTCTCTAGCCCCACCAAGACTTGATTACTGCCACACCGATGAAATCAACTATGTGAATACAACCTGCTTGATTAAATGAAAAACCCTGAAAGTTCTCTATAAGCACCACATTGTGCCCTGATCCAAAGAGCAAGACTGGTGAATATGGGAGTGGCTGGCCTGCAGACATGACTCCAACAGTGCAGGCATGAGTCATCCGCAAGGTCAAAAAATACAAGCCTGAACAACACCTGAAGCACAGCAGCCCTCATGGTAATGTTCAGTTTTCAAGATTTAACTTTGATAAGGAGAAAGGGCTAAGAAATGGAACTATGGAACAGGTCAAATCCCTTACTACTCTGTAAAATTGGAAGCCAAAGGACCAGCTGACATTTGCCAAAACACCTATTCTATAGATCTACAAATTAGATGAGTAACTTTTTAGCAAAAATAATGTTGGTGAATTAAAACAATTCTGCAGAAAGAAATAAAAATTACTTTGTCATAAATGCTTGATTGGTTGCAAATAATTTAAATATTTAGTAGTACAGATAGGTTTGGGGTGTGTTGACTTTTTAGTCAGGAGATGGGGCAGATAAGTTCTCTGGCCGTGACTGAGTGGATGTGCTCTCTTCGTCCTCTGGCATGGGAGCTGCCTTGGAGCTTGTCTGCCTTGCTGTGTGTTTCTTGGACGGGGACGCCTTTTACAGCTGCTTTTTGTATCTCTGCTTCTGTCTCCTTGAACCCCAGTCGGCCTCGGCAGATGGCCGCTTACACTGAGCCTGGTTCTGCTGGAGGTTTCTTCCTGTTAAAAGGGAGTTTTTCCTCTCCACTGTCGCTACAAGCATGCTTAGTGTGAGGGATTGTATTTGAGTCAATGAGTCGATGCAATCAACTGGTTTTCCTTAGATAGAAAACTTTGTATCAATTTGACTGTATGATCTGGTTGAACTGTAAAGTGCCTTGAGATGACATGTGTTGTAAATTTGGCGCTATATAAATAAACTGAATTGAATTGAATAAGTAATGAAAGATTTTTTTCCCTTAATTAATTAACTGCATTTTAGCACAACAAGAAGCAAAAACAGAAATCTGCAAATATTTTTTTCAAAATACTATATATTTGTTCAATGGGCTGGAGTTGGACAGACAATGAAGCCAGTACATACAAGAAAAGGATCTTTCCATTAGGAAACTCAGAGCCTTTAACATGTGATTTAAGATAATGAACATTTTCAAGCAGATGCAGAAATCTTTTAAATGGTGGTGTCTAAACTTCTTGTCAGATGGGTCAAGTGTAGCAAGTTAAGTATTTCTGAGCCAAAACTTTTGATATATTTCATTTCATTTTATTATTATTTTAAGTGATATACTTTTCTCATGAACAAAACCAGAAACATACGGCATTCTAGTTAAAAAGGAAAAGTAGCCAGGTTATTGGAAGAAGAAACTGTGTTGAAGGACCATCCATTTTCTTACACACTTGTCTGAGTGGGGTTGCGAGGGGTGCTGGTGCCTATCTCCAGCAGTCAATGGGCGAGAGGCGGGGTACACCCTGGACAGGTCGCCAGTCCATCGCAGGGCAACACAGAGACACACAGGACAAACAACCATTCATGCATACACTCACACCTAAGGACAATTTAGAGAAGCCAATCAACCTAACAGTCATGTTTATGGACTGTGGGAGGAAGCACCCGGAGAGAACCCAGGCAATGCTCAGGGAGAACATGCAAAATCCATGCAGAAAGACCCTGGGCCAGGAATCAAACCCAGAAACCTTCTTGCTGCAAGGCAGCAGTGCTACCCACTGCACCACTGAGCAGCCCCGTGTTGAAGGACCAAAACTCCAAAAAGAAGGTATCCATTTTGCATATATTTTTGGGCCCCACTGAAAGCCATTGAAGAAAAACGTCTATTTTCAGCAACACCAACAGGACTACGGTAACACTTCCTGTTCAAATGTTCTCAGATTTTAGCCATACGATATTAATAAAAAAAAAAAACAATCAATGTAACCCAACACTCCAGTCGCACTGCCAGGCACAGACAGAGATAGTTTGAAAAAGGTTAAGAAAGCTGGGTGTTCTTATCCTTGACCCCAAATTGCTCCCTATGCACTTCTTCAGCACACTTCCTCTCTAAGGGAAGGGTAAAACATACAGAAACACACCATTACACCAGTGAGGTGCATGGAGGCACAGTTTGGACCACTGATGACCTATACAGGGCAGTTGATTGACTTATTTTATTTTCACGTGTTCCACAATTAAAGGAACATTTGCATGAACACCAGCTGTGTAAACTCTACCAAAGAAAGACGATGTACTATAGCATGATATATCTGTTTCAATGGTAGAGCCAGAAATCAATAAATTGTTCATTCACAGGCACAAAACTATTCTAGCAAAAGGTCATTAGAGTTTTACAAAAGAAGGAGAAAATTTTAGACAAAAGAGGGGAAAAGATGGGTTCATGAATTCTTAAGTGATATAGCAGGGCCAAAAAAGGCACAAGAATTATGTGTTTCTTGCACCTCTTTGAAAGAAACCACAGAGGAAAAGGACCCTAGCTCAATTTTTTTAATTTTATAGATGAGAAACGGAAGAAATGACTTTTGCCCAGAAAAACTGAGCAGAAGTCCACTTGCCTCCGATTTAAGCCTGCTTTGTGGTAACCATGACCGATAAGCTAGGAATTTATACATGCATGTTAAAATTGCAATATTCTTGTCAGCCATATTGAAACATTCCAAAACAGTTAAAAAAAAGTTGGAAGACATCTTGCTTCCCATCCAGGAAGCTTTTTCAATTTAAATACCATGACCTGGATGACTGAGAATCTTCACCAGAAACATGTTTGTCAATACCAAGAAAATTTGCTTTGAAAATCCATGAGCTGAATTATTTGAGTTACACACAAGCATTTATAAGTAAAAATATTTGCCAAATATAATAAAGCTTAATATAGTGGTAATAAAATGTAAAATGTTATGCATTCTGCAATACAAGAACTATTACCATTCTTATTCCTGGACTTAGTGACTTAAACCAGTTAGTCAATTTGTATTTCACTGAAAGTTTGCTAACATGACAAATCCAACACCCTCTCTGGTCTTTATTCATATACTGTAAATGACTGGAAAGATGGGGTTGTTTGCATTTTATTTGCCTACAAATATATTTCTGTTCATATCTCCACAAGAGCTGGTGAAATTAGAAATTAGGAAGCAGCAAACATAAATAGGAGCTTTTTAAAAGAAAGTAAAATTCACACAGGGCAGAGCATAAATGCAAGTTGAACCTGTTTGTTATCTTAAACCCACCAGTTTATGTTATGTTTAGCAACAGCCAGAAATAGTTTCTAAGAAGCGATGAAAAGAAAACTCAATTTTTTCAGTCATCATTTAAAGCAAAGCATGGATTCCTGCTGCTCATTGTTAATTATACCCATGATTACATCCTTGTGCCTGTGTGCATGTAGCTATGTCTGTTTGCTTATTTGTCTCTCAACATTAACTCATATGTCAACAGCTGCAGTAGAGTAACTAATCTCTCATCAGCAGGGGTAGCAACGCAAAAGTTTGCATAGAAGAGACAGAGCTGCCAAACCTGTTAAGTCTGAGATTACCATTTTAGCATGCAGCAACCTGAGCTGATAATAAGTTAGATTTTTCCCACAGAGAAGAAATGTTAAGTTATTATTTCTAAACACTGATTCATAGCTTAAAAAAGCCGAGATGTTTTCCTTTACTATTTGCTAGCAGTGATGTCACTTGGCCTATTTTAGGGGTCTGAAGCCTATCCCAAATTTTCTTTAGGACCCCTAAATAATTTGGTGGTTTTTAATTGAACCAAAATAATTTTTTTCATTTAGTTTTTACAAATAACTAATGTGGTAAAAACATGGGTTTCAAAATAAACATATATAAAACATTATTTATACAAAACAGTCATTATTAACTATGACCATCAGCTTCTCTTTATCTCATAGTGTAAGGTAGAGAGCTATGTCAGAGTGATCAGTTCACATGTTCTTGTTGAATTTGCTGGCATCTGTTTGTTTCTGCCAACTTGCCCGCAGCTCAGCTAACAGCCAACTGGCTGCAGCAGCAAGAATATTCACTTAAAAGGACTTGAGAAGATTAATAGAAAATATACAAGGGTTTTTCAAGATGGTAAATATGAATTATCACTGCTGGTAGTAACAATTGTTTATCCTAATAATATTAAATATTATAAATAGAATAGAAAATTCCTTTATTGTCACACAACGGGGAAAGCAAAGGTTATAGTAGAAGTGGTCACAAATTGCAAGTTAGGCAAGTTATCAAACAAGTGTATCCGTATAAAAATAATTGGAAATAGATGGGAAAAAAAAAAAGAAGTACGATACTCTACAGTGTTTTATAATATAATACTCTGTATCTGTAACAAACGGGAATTAGGACCCAGGAAAACAACTCAGACAGGTCAGTGGAATGCAATGGATTTTATTTAGAAAGTGTGGCACAGGGAGCGTGCAGGTAGCTCTCGGTCTGGAAATCCCCTGTGGCGGAGACAACAGGTTTAGTGATCTGCAAGAGGAAAACTAGTGAGGGGGTGAGGCTGGATTATTAACCTGTTACTGGGTCTAAGAGTGGGTGGTTGAGTCCGTGTTAGGTCCAGGGCAGGAGTCCGTTAGAGGATGGGGCTTGTGAAGGCGGTGGCTTTTGAGCTCTAGAGACAGTCTGTTTACTGATTCCAGTGTTATCTCAGGCCTCTGAGCCTGTTCTGCAGGCCTTGCATCAGTACCACCTGACTAGTGTGAAGGCCTCAGGTGGAGCTCCTGGTATTGCCAGAGTAGGGGGTAAAAGGGCTTGTCGTATCCCTGGTGGCATGATGAAATTGGTTGCAGCCACCTGCGCTCAAAAATATGTGGGCACAAGTGCACTGTTTGAGCTCTTGGAGTCTGGCTTACCAGCTGGATTACTCACTTCACCTGCACTGGTTAGGGTGGAGAATGGCATCCCTGACATTCTGATCATCAATTTGGGTTGTGTCCCCGAACCAGGGTTTGTACCCTGGTTGAGGTCACTATGGCAAGCTTGCCAGCAGGTGTAACAGAGGTGTAGCCCTGTGCCGTATCCATGGTCTCCCAGTCCGTTTCCGAGGTGGCACTGGATCCGCTGAAGGATGTGAACTTGTCAAGTTTGTCAGCAGATAACCAGGAGAAGGTGAGGTCTCTTCTTAAACAGTATACATCTGTTTTCTCAGCCCACGATGGAGATTTAGGTTGCACTAACCTGATTACCCATGAGATTCCTCTCTGCTGTCCCTGTTCGCCAGCACTGCAGACGTATCCCTCCATCTGATTATGATGCGGGGAAGGAACATTTTAACCAACTCCTGAACACTCAGGTAATCAGGGAGAGTTGTGCTCCTGTTTGGCCAGGAGCCGAGATTACCAGTTGATTTCCTGTTAGGGAGGGTTTAGGATCCTGTAGGTGGCAGTGTCCATGAATGGATCCAGGAGCACCAAAGCCGGTTACAGGTTGCTTTTGAGGGTGCTAGGGAACTTTTGAAGGAGGCTGCTGAGCGTAGAAGGGAGAAGAATGACCAGTAAGTGAAAGATGCATCATTGAGAGAGGGGCAGTTTGTATTACTGCGACAGCTTAGTGTAAGGGGGCGCCACAAGATCCACGACATATGGGGCTCTGTAGTGCACAAGGTTCTCAAGGCACCTAAGGGAAGGGGCTCTGTGTACACTGTTGTCCCAGTAGAGGATGAGTTAAATGTTAAAAATGTTCACCGTACCATGTTGAAATGAGTGGTTTGGACTACTGTAGGTGTCCAGTTGGGTCCATCCTAGGCTCGCCCTTACCTGATCGTTTGCCATCAGAGGAAGATCTGTCAGAGGGGGATGATTTCTTGGTGGTGCGTGCAGGGCCTTTATTGTCTCCCCCAGTACAGGAGGTTGCAGGGATCCAGGGGTTGTAGCAGGAAGAAGCCCTTCCCCAATATTCAGAACACCTGGCCTCCTAATTACCTAGTGATTGCTGGAGAGTATAAAGGGAAACTCTCTCACCTGGTTGCTTATGCTGGCATTTGGTCACACGCTGTTGGGAAGGTCACTTGGAAAGCATGCAGGTCTTAAGCTCTAACATCAGTAAGTAATGTTTCTCCTCCTGCATAAGACCTAAAAATGTTGTTTGATTTGACTTGTTTAAATGTAGAAACCACTGGAAGTCTACTGCTTTGTACCAGGGTGTGGCTGTAATTCACCCTCCCCAGTGCAGTTATCACATAAAATGTTGGTATGTATTGGTATGGTATGTATTGTTTATTGCATCTACACAGCTCCATAGCGCAAAAATAACAATTATTTATATCTAGAACGTATTAGAAAGCTGATCCTCCTGCTGTGGGCTAGAAAGGATCCTCTGATTTGAGGTAGTCATCCAGCTCTGGTAGGTGACAATGGTTTCCTCTGGCTTCCATCTCCTAAAAATCACCTACTAACCTTTTGATTTAATTCCAGCTCTGACACTGCTGCAGCTCGCTGGAGACCCTGCTGTTTTGTTTCCCTGCTTTCTTTTTTTTTGTTTATTTGATCAGGTTCATTGTTTGATATTTCCTTTGGAACATTCTATTGTTTTGTGTGGCCCCCAGTTTTGTTGCAGGTAGCAACCAGGGGTTCTTTTAGACTATTCTATTAAAACATTGATGATTTTAATTGCTTATGTTGGAGATAACTAATTTTAGTCTTTGGCCAAGTTTAAATGGTAATTGTTTTTTTTTTTTTGTATTTGCTTGTTTAACCCCACCCTTTTGTCTCAGGCTGAGAGCTGACGGTGCTGGGAGGGGCCTCCTGGAAGACTGGAACTGTGTATCGTGCGAGGGGCCGGTTGGATTTTTTTTATTTATTATTCACGATTGAATGCCTGCTCACAGGCGTTTGGGGTGATTTATTTGGGATTTATACATTTATTTTAGGAACCTGTTCCCATTTTGAAAGCCCTCCCCCTGCTGGTAGGCCTCAGTACTGCATACTCCCTTCCTATTGTTTTTCATTGTTTTGACTGTGGTTTTTTTAAGGAAAAAAAACAAAACAATAAAATGTAATTTTCTGGGAAAAGTCTAGTTCTCTTTGGTCATGAACCTCAAGCCTACTGGTAGTCTATTTCCTTGGGTGCAATTCCCAAGGTGGCGTTGTTGACAACTTCTTCTTCCACTGCTCCTCACAGCAGGGTATCAGACTCCTACCCTAGTGTTGCCACAATCAGAATCAGTGAGTTGAGTTCTATTTTGAAGATTCACTATGTAGTGCAAGCATAATGTTTACAGTGTGATGCAGAGTCTGGATTTGTGACTTGATTTAGAGTTTTTCCAACAGTTAAACATCCTGATGGCAGTGGGGAAAAAGCTGCTACAGAACCTGCTGGACCTACAGCAGATGCTGCAAATCCCCTTTCCAAAGTGCAGCAGAGAGAACAGTCCATGGTGGGGAAATGTGTTTTATGAAAGAGAGAGGAACCCCAATGATCATCTCTGCTGTTCTCACCACTCTTCTCACTTTCTTCCAGTCTGAGGCTCTGCAGCCTCCACACCACACAGTAAAACAGTTGGTCAGAATGCACTCTATGGTGCTTCTGTAGAAGGTCGTGAGGATGGGTGAGGATCAATCTAAAAATAGCTTTCAAATTTGGTTTGAATTTTTGGGAGCTTTTTTTTCTATTGAGGAAAAGGATTTCTCTTGCATCATCCACAACCAGTCAGTTTGCATTTGACTGAAAGTTTGCTAATATAGCAAATCCAACATCTGGTCAGTCTTTATTATTTTGAATGATTGACAAAATGGAGTTGTTTGCACTTCATATTATTCCCATGGGAGCTAATCCCTCCTAACTTTAAAACTGAATGATATCTCTATTTCCTATTTAGAGCACTATTTAGACCAGGCAGCTTTACCAGGTCAAAAGGACAATAATTGGCTAAGTTTCATATTTTTAATTTATTTAATACGACTCAATCAATGTTTAGGGGAATCACGGATTAATTAATACTTAAATGGCGTGTCTCATGAGAATCTTAATTACAACATGACATCTGAATCTTGGTTAGTGTAAAACTGCTTTTTTATTATGTTGAAACTTCACTTCAGGTGCGGTACTTTCAAACATGTAAGACAGCCCTCTGCCAGCAGCATTTTCATAAATGCTGCTTCTGTCATAAATTATAAAATATATAGATCTCTTACTGCTGCTGCGCTTCATGTGTAAAAATGACTTTGCTGATATAATTTGAGGTGCAGCATTGTTGTGGATCTGATATGCATATGAACATTCTCCAACAAGCCAGAGCACTCTCTGCAATTTTACGCTCTGTCAGCTGTGGTGATGATAAGGGTGTGGTCCCTTTAGTAAAAAAAAAAAAAAAAACTAGCAGCATGGATTCATTTCCGTCAACCATTTGCAAATTCATCAAAATAATTGTTACCAATTTTCTTTTTGGTTGCACTCTATGTATTCATTTGGAAACTGCAATGATTTTCAAGTACGGTACTGACATTGCCAATTTGTCTGTATATGAGCCCTTCCTTCTAAACCCATTCAAACATTTAAGTCAGGTGAACATATTGAAAAACTGTTTTTGACAAAAAATTGTATTAATCCAGAGATTTCACTATGCATAGTGTTGTCAGAAGAAATTTCATCAATGGTATTCTTGTCTGGTTGTTGAGTTCCATAAACATGTCTGAGCATATGGACTAGAATAAAGTTTCAGTGAACTTTTAGCTTTTGTATGATGCAGAAAATGCTGAAATATAAAAAAAAGTTTGCTCCCTTATGTCATTCTTTAATTAAAAGAAAAGCAAACAAGGTTTTAAAAGGTGGGGTCCAGATCTGATCTTCTCTTTGTCACTGTCAGTTCAGTCTTACCTAACGCTGTTAATACAAACCAGTTTTTTTCTCTGACTGCCTAGAGGCGAAGCCAGGAGAGAGCAGGTTGAGGCAAAGTGGCGGCATTACTGATGAAGTAAGAAACGGATCAGCTTTGACCGCCCTGTTGGAAAAAAAGAAGAAAAAGCGTCATAAAAGAGTTACTAGATCAGATTAAATACTTGTTTGGGCTTGCTTCCATGCACACAGTCTTCATGCTGTACAAGCTTTGAATCAAACTGAGGATGAATGAAAACTAGTGATCACGCATTAATGATCTAGTCTATGATAAGAACAGACAGAATCTACCCATCGAAATCTTATAAGAATGTCATGTTTGAAGTTTTTAGATGTGATACAAATCAACTTAGGGATGTGCATTCAGATTCATACTGAATCATACAGAAGAACGTTAACTCTATGTGGTTTGAAGGAACATTAGCTTAAACCTGAAGCTTTTCCCACGCAGCTTTATTGTAGAGAGGAATGTCACATTGACTCAGAAACTCGGAAACCAGCCAAGATTTTACATCTTAATGTCCTTGAATGTATGATGAACAAAAAGGCCTGTTGTCAACCGGCATACTATTTAAAATAGGTTTAATGCAATTGTTAGCATGTAAACATTTCTGATTAAATCTGGGGAACTCTATTAAATACAGTAAAACTGAAATGCAGTTATTTATTTTTACTAATTTCTTAGCCCTGCTATTTGCTTCTAAGTGTTTTTATTAACAGGGAGTATGCAGGTCGTCAAGCAACAGAGAGACCATGACAGAAATAACCCGTATATGCTCTCATTCCTGGCTAGATTCCACAATCAAACTAATGTGACTTTATTGATTTCTCTCTTGAGAAAGGACACCATAATACACAAAGTAAAATGGTAGAAATGCAGACTCTTTAAAAATCATTCACCTTAGAGTCAAACTAAAAACATCCCCCTCCTCAAGTTGCTACTGGTGGTCCCTAAATCACAGCTCCAACAAGCCCTATCCTGCAAATTGGACAGCTTTCATTTATTACGTATGTCATTAGTGATACAGCTCAGCCTCATATGGTAGTTCCAAGGGGTGGGTTGACTTTAACCTCTCTTTCAGCCTCCATGATTTCAGAAATCAGTCAGTGACAGCTAGAAAAAGTATAAGGGCTAGCTTGAATGGCTGCTGTGAAAAGGGATGACATTTTGGCATGGTGTTTTTGGACAACAATTTTAGAATATAGATTTAGATTATATTTGCATTCTAGAATTGGTAACAATCGACTCAAAGCTCTGATTATTTTAGGTGGATATTGTACAGAGGGTAAGAGCTATTACTCAAAAGAAAAATATTCTGTGGTTCAATGTTACTATTTGTCAGTCAAAACCTTTTCACGTGTAGGCATAATACATTCAAAATATATCATGATCATATTTATTATGATTTCATGTGAGAAATAGTTTTTATTAGTATTTTAAAGTTAATTTTCCCAATAATTATATTTTAATTATGATGTTTTTTTCTTAAATAATTTTGAGCCATTCTAACACATGAACCAGGAAATTCCCTTGGACCCTAGCTTTAAGTTTATGGTAGGGGTGCTGCCAGAAGTTGACCATCAAACCTAGTTTTATCTATTCTTGCCTCTAAAAGCTAGTTCTTTCTATAGCTCCTTCCATCATCTCATTAGCGTATCTTGTTCCTGTTGGGAGCTGGAGAAGTTCCACCTTTCTCCAGCAGAGTCCGCCGTGGATCCTCCTGAGTGAGCCTTCTGCACAGCTGCAGCCCATCAGATCATCAGAGGATCCACTACATAAGCTGTCTTCAGACCTTGCCTCAACGCCGCAGTGTTGATCCAGTTGGTCAGCGCCTAAGCCTAGACTCATCATACGTGGGTGCTCTCCTGGTACTCTGGCTACCCTCCCACAGTCAAAAAAATTCACTGTTAGGTTAATTGGCTTCCCTAAATTCTCCTTAGGTGGGAGTGTGCATGGTTGTTTGTCCTGTTTGTCTCTGTGTTGCCCTGCAATGGA
>NW_015150675.1:637362-649554 GCF_000732505.1 Cyprinodon variegatus | reverse complement strand
CTGTCGTGTTTGTCATTAAAACCATAAATGTTTAAGAGGTTAAAAGCCTGTCCGTTAAAAGTCAAATTTGCTAAAAGTGCTCGTCTCCTCTCCAGATCCAACAGTGACCCTCTCAAAGTTATCTACAAGAACCCTCAAGGTACAATCAGTAACAATCAAGAAAGCAAGCTCCAAGGTGCAACGCTAACTGAGCTGTCTCTCACGCAGACTCCGGTGAACCAGTTTCCAGGCCCGAACCAGAACCAGTCAAATCAGTGTGCTTGTGAACAAATAAACTTGTTAAACTTTTACCCCAGTGTCCGTCTAGTGGTGTTCTGCATATTTGGGTCACTCTCCGTGCACCCATCATGACAGTTCCTTTGGCACAACAAGAGATGTTAAAATTTGCTTCTGCTAATTTTATTTCTGTTTTATTGCATGGCTGGATTTGCATTCTTAATTATTCTCCATTTCTGTTTTCTATATTTGTGTGTCCTTGTAATAGCATTTGCAGTGCTTCATATATTTGCTTTTTTTTTGTAGAGCACTTTGGTCCATTTGCTAATTTAAAGTGCTTTTTTTAACCTGCTTCTCTGTTCTTGCCAAAAACTGCCATGTGTCACTGTGTTGTTTCGAGTTGTTGTCTAGCGTGAGTGTTTCAAGGCATTTTATATCTATTTCAAGAAAGATACCATCTCATCAGACCAGAGGTCTGTTTCACAAAGCAGGTTTACCAAAAACTCTAAGCTTTTTGAACCTGAAAACAGGGAAACTGAGTTTTCTGTTCACAAAGAGGGTTTCAGTAAAATCAGTTTCCTCTGTCTCTGCTCTCTTTACAGCCAACTGCGTTGTTTTTTTGATTTAGTACAATTTTGTGCATAAACAAATATATAGATAGATAGATATAGAGCCAATTGGACAAAAGTCACCATCAAATGCGGCATATAGCAAGGTGATGCACTATCCCCACTGCTGTTCTGCATAGGCCTGAACCCCCTCAACCAGATCATCAGAAGGACTGTTATGGATACCAAGTGGATCCATCCGCGGAACAATCATCAGTCACCTCCTCTACATGGATGACATCAAGCTGTATGCCAGGAGTGAACGAGACATCGACTCACTGATCCACACTACCAGGATCTACAGCAACAACATTGGAATGTCATTCGGACTGGACAAGTGCGGTCACATGTTCTCAAAGAGAGGGAAGATGATCAGAACCGAGGGGGTTGAACTACCAGAAGGCCACATTACAGATGTTCAGGACAGCTACAAATACCTTGGGGAGCCACAGGCTAATGGAAGCCACGAGGAGACAGCAAGAAAGACCGCCACAGCCAACTATCTACAAAGAGTAAGGCAGGTCCTGAAAAGTCAGCTGAATGGAAAAAACAAGATCCAAGTCATCAACACATATGCCCTGCCAGTCATCAGATACCCCGCTGGTATAATAAACTGGCCAAAAGAGGAGATAGCGGCTACTGACATCAAGACGAGAAAGCTCCTCACAATGCATGGAAGGTTTCACCCCAAATCCAGCACCCTGAGACTGTATACTAAGCTTAATTCTTACTTGTATAATTTGTTTTTTTTTTAACCTCTAAAATTCAGTTTCTGCAACAAAAATGTAATTTAAAAAATATATTTTTACAGTTATTATATTATTACAGTTTGGCTGCTCAGTGCAACAGTGGGATAGCCCTGCTGCTTTACATCAAGAAAGTTCCGGGTTTGATTCCCGGCCTGGAGTCTTTCTGCATGGAGTTTGCATGTTCTCCCTGTGCATACGTGGGTGCTCTCCTGGTACTCTGGCTACCCTCCCACAGTCAAAAAATTTCACTGTTAGGTTAATTGGCTTCCCTAAATTCTCCTTAGGTGGGAGTGTGCATGGTTGTTTGTCCTGTTTGTCTCTGTGTTGCCCTGCAATGGACTGTTGATATGTTCAGGCTGTACTCCGCCTCTCGCCCGAAGTCAGCTGAAGGCACCAGCGACCCTCGCGACCCCAGCAGGGAAAAAGCATGACAGACAATGGATATTATTACAGTTAAGTCTAGGGGTGTGATTTTTTTTTTATCAAAGAGATTGTTTTTTAGTGATCAATAAATGGAAAAACAGAGAGGAGAGTGCTTTTAATAAAGAAAATGCCTGCCATAGCCCACTTCATATAAATGTATACATTAACCCGAGCAACAATCTTCTCCTTTGCCATCTTCCTCTAATTTGCAGCTGTGGCACTATTTCTCTGTCTTTTAAACACATTCTTTTTTTTCTGCATTTCTGCATTAAAATCTCTAGTTCCAGTGGGTTGAAGTAGGAACTTCCTATTGTCTTGTTGACTCGTTGAATTGGTGCTCCACTGATAATGGCTTTATATACTAAATGCGCACATGCTCAACTCTGAGTGGTTCTACTTGGAGTTGATTGAACAAATTCATAGCAGCCGTCCCCAAACTCAGAGTCCCCAACATTAGGCTAGATCAATTTCTAGTCGAGGATTTGAATCTGTGTTTGTTAAACCTGCTTCGTGAAATGGAGCATCTTCTTCCATGTGTATCTGACTCAAAGCTAACTGTAAATCTGTCTTATTATGGCTTTTTCTGTCCACAGGGGGTTCCATTATCCAAATACCTCACAGTTCGTTTGTTGTTTTCTTTAAAAAAGGCCCCATTTGCTGTACACTTAACTCATAGAGCTTTTGCAAAATGCAGTACCAGCAATACCTGAGCTGTGCAGGATCTAAAAAAGTTAATATTTACTACGGTTCTCAGAGTATACTAAATTTTCAAAACATTTGAACGCTGTTTAATGTTTGCATTGCATGCCATTTCCCTGATCTATTCCATCTTATGAGTGAATGTGCAAATGTGCAGTAAAGTTATGCTGGAAATGATTATGCTAACAGGGGCCAAATATTTCACCATCCATTTGGCATTCAGTTTTACCTATTTTGTCTAAATCATGTTTCTGCATGGATAAATAGTGCTAATCTGCTAAATAAAATAGAATCTATCTGGGAAAAATAAAAAGTCATTTTTTTGGATTTAAACAAAAGAAGAAAAAAAACACACCGAAAAAGGCGCATTTGTTTTGTAAAGCAGCATGTGCATGACCTTTAGGCAGAACAGTAAACATACCACATGTTATTAGCCTTAAGCCATTGTGGACCTGGGTAGTTTCAGGGCTAGATCTTGTCTTTCATCATAAGAGGTCAGCTCCAAATCACTTAAAGGTTCATACATTTCTTTGTTATTTAAATGCTGTAAATAGTTGTAAAAGACTGTCAACAAAGCAGACACAAATTCCAGTTGACTATACCTACACCCATACCAATGGCTGAAACCAGGTAATTACATTCACTACACAAAAGCAGAAGGACCTTTTTTTTTTGTCATCAGAAATCAGACTAAGCACCGAACCCACTGCCTCTTTTAAAAGTAACTACTCAATAAATGACACTTCCTGACTTCTGCAAATCATACCAAATCTGAACTTGTTGAATCAAAACTTCTGTTTCTTATATTTTGTCATATTTCTTGGATCTTGCATTTAAAGGAAGCTCCATGTTCTAGTACATTTAAAGGTGCGACTTTTATTTACTTAATGTCATTGCTCTGACATTTAGCAAAAGAAAAAAAAAGGAAAAATTGGAAATGCTAACTGACCTAAAAAGAAGAAATATTAACTCTGGCTAAACATCAATCACCTCAACCTCTCTGAGGGAAAAGTGTCACACAAAGATGTTGGCAACAAGATCTTTTTTTTCTTTTTCTTTTTTTTTTGTGCAGGTGTGATTTAATGCCATTAATGACACCGACCGCCTCCAACCATATTCCTGCTAAATCATCGGAGTGTGTGTGGGTATTTGTCTGTGAGCGTACATCTGCACGAATCTTATGCCTTTTTTGATTGCAGCACATAATATCGCTTCTTCATGTCATTTAATACATTTCCAAACACTTTTAAAACCTTAGGGTGATCAACAGAACACAATGAAATTAATTTTTTGTGCTGTGGCTAAAACATAAGACAAAACCTTAAAATCTGCCTGCCAAGTCTTACACTATGTGCGCCTTGATTACCAATGTTGGGCCAAATGTATAGATGGAGCATCGCTGCAGGATAGCTGGCTATATATGAGTACAAATTAACTGTTCAACTAAGAGGGAGTTAAATGTTATATAACAGCTGTGATTAAATATGTCAATCTGACTCTCTGAAGGTAAGTATGTGGATATAAGATCATCTCCAGGGTAAATGTCATTCAAGCACACAGATCATTTTAATGTATAATTTACACCAGGGTTTCCAGATTAATTTAAAACATCAATCAGGGTACAGTTAGTTTGATTTATTCCCATTCAGCCTTTTTAATTACACATTAATTACAAAGCCACTTTGAAAGAGAACACCACAGAATTCTGTTTAGCTGGTTTCTACAACTGCCTCATCTTTCATGATATACTCACTTTTGTTTCATTTTCCCCTGAAGAATTTCTTCCATCCAAACAATTAATACAGTTTCCAGTGTACTTCAATCATAATTTTTTTTCCAGAGAAAATGATAAAGGGATGAAACCACATTGTTCAGCAGAAAAAGTTTTGATGTGTGAACTTTTACACATAAATTACATTGCAACCACAAACATTAATATATTTTTTTCTGATTCTGTTTTATTTAGAAGCAGATAAGAGTGCAGCGTTTTAAATTTGAGCACAAATGATAAATGGCTTTCATATAATTTAATCTAAACTTATGTCACATTTATGTCATAACCACGCCATTTTATTCCCTGCTTTAGATTTAGATTAATTCTGCTGGATGGTTAACCTCTGTCCCAGTCTCTTGACAGCTTTACTGAAAAGCATATTTTTAGTAATGCATTATATTTCCCTCCTCTGATCTCTCCATCAATGGTAAAAAGCTTCCTCAAACCAGCTAACAATCCGTCAGCATGATGCTGCCACAGCCATGTAACGTAAAACGTAATTTGTGGCATGCACTTGTCAACAGCTTCCACCGCATCGGCTCTGATATCTACAGCCCAGTACAAATCGATTAATTCTTTAATCCACTTGACTGGTTATCAAAGAAAGAGAGTTTGAATTGAAGACATTTAGTGAGATGTTATACATACCCACTACTTTTTATCTATCTCATGAAACTGTAATATCAGTCATTAAACTGTTTGTAGCAAAATGTAAAATGATGCTCAAATAGTGTGGATTCTCTATTACCTATATTATTTAGATCTTGTATAACCTATTTCATTTCCCTTTGGATTAACAAAGTGTGTGTGAATTGAATAGCATTTTAAATTATATATCATAAATTGTATATATATCAGATTCTGTTTTTTTCTGAGAATCTCTCACTGATCCTTTTTGCTGCTATCAGGTAACATTGCTCATAACTATGAAATAATGCAGTGTTGTAGTTTGGAGTACATTTATTTAAAAAAAAAGATCCAAAATATGATGAAAACGAAAGATAGGGGATTTCCTAAAATCATATCCTACCCCATGATTGATAATAAAAGGATGACAGAAGCTAAAAGATGGAGCACTTAGAAAGTTATTATTTTCCAAAGCCCTTTGTAGGCTGTACCTTTATCCATTTAAACCAAAGGGACTGTGGAAACCTGCTGTTGGCTGAGATTAAATAAATTAAACTTTACTTGTTTTCTTGCACAGAATGTCACAGAAGGAATATTGCTACATAATAATAATCTGGAGAGAAAGAAGAAAAGGGAAAAACAATGCTAAAACTCCAAATGATCCAAATCATTGTACGCATTAACCCATCAGCAAACGGGCACTTAAATACATTCTCAAATCCATTCAGTGGTATAGTGAAAGTTTTGATTGAGTCATAGTCTTCAGATGTTGTGTATCTCACCATACTGACCATGGATTGAGCTAATTTTTGTATTTCCACAAGACTTCCTAAAAGCCAGCTCTTTAGTCTAAAAAGCCAGGCCCAGATTGTTTTCGTATCCAGTCTGCAAAGTCATTGAGAGCATTTTCATGGTCTGACACTGTAAAAAAAAAAGGGAAACTATAAGAAAGGTACAGGGATTTAAAGGCCAGAACATAACTTTACCTAGGTCAGGTCCAATGGATTTTCCTGCCATAAAATGGAGGATTTCAAGTATTTTAGCACTGTCCTTTTCAGGCTTGCAGGAAGAGTGACAGATAGACAGACTGATCAGTCTAGCTGCCAGTGCTGGTATGTTATGGTGAATTGAGACTAAAAGCAAAGCTTTCAATTAACTGGTCAGTCTACATTTCAACCCTCAAATCTGGGCCATGACCAAAAAACTCTGAAATTGGTCAATAGGATGACACCTCCTTAAAGAGAGGGTGAGGAGAAGCTGGGAGAGGCTTGGAGCAGAGCCCAATTTTCCTTCACATCAAGATGAATCAGCTGGGGTGACATCTGTTTTAGTTCAACCCTGGACGCCTCCCTTGGGAGGAGTTCCAGCACACCCAAGCGAGATGAGGCTGGAGGAACTGTGTCACTTGGCATGACCTGAAAAGCATTCTGGTTCCCCCTCAGGATTTGTATTTGCAAGAAAGGTCAGTGCACGCATGTCTGTTGGGGATAATGCTTCACTGACAAGTACAAGTAGCATCAAACATCCTACTACACCCATCTCACACACACACAAAGACTCCTGGAAGCTACTCTGTGGGGGGCATTTCTCATTTCTCTGTCTCTTCATCTTTCTGTGGGTTCCTAAATGACCGATTTTGAAGACTATTGATGTAGATGGTATAAAGTAAGAATATTCTCCCTCTGCACATGTGGATTTCTTTTTTTTTTTTTTGCCAATGCTTTGTCTTCCTTTTACAGTGTAAAAAGATGAAACATGGCTTTGTTTTTCAAATTAAAATAACCCTTTAAAAATAACTCCCTTTAAGCAGGTAAGCCCAGTTCTGCATTGTCCATCCATCCATCCATCCATCCATCCATCCATCCATCCATCCATCCATCCATCCATCCATCCATCCATCCATCCATCCATCCATCCATCNCCATCCATCCATCCATCCATCCATCCATCCATCCATCCATCCATCCATCCATCCATCCATCCATCCATCCATCCATCTTCCGCTTATCTGGGTTTGGGTCGTGGGGTAGCAGCTTCAGTAGAGAGGCCCAGACCTCCCTCTCCCTAGCCTGCTCCTCTGGGGGAACACCAAGTTGTTCCCAGGCCAGCCGAGAAACATAGTCCGTCCATCGTGTCCTGAGTCTCCCCCTGCACCTCCTCCCAGTGGGATGTGCCTGGAACACCTCACCGGGGAGACTTCCAGGAGGCATCCTAACCAGCCACCTTCACTGGCTCCTCTAGACGTGAAGGAGCAGCGGTTCTCTGATTCCTTCCCGTATGACTGAGCTCCTCACCTCTAAGGCAGAGCCTAGACACACTATGGAGAAAACTCCTTTCGGCCGCTTGTATCTGGGATCTCTGGGAAGCTCATGACCATAGATGAGGGTAGGAATGTAAATCAAGAGCTTTGCCTTTTGGGTCAGCTCTCTCTTTACCACAACATACTGGTACAGTGCCCACTTCACAGCAGACGTCGCACCAATCCGCCAGTCAATCTCCCGCTCCATCTTCCCCTCATTTGTGAGCAAGACTCCCAGATAACTAAACTCCTCCACTAGGGGCAGTACATCCTTAACAAGCTGGAGAAGGTACTCTACCCTTTTCTGTCTTAAGGCCAAGGTCTTGGATTTGGAGGCACTGATCTTCATCCCGGCCGCTTCACACTCGGCTGCGAAGTGCCTTGAGATGATGTGTTGTGAATTGGCGCTTTATAAATAAACTGAATTGAATTGACAGCTACTTGTTCATTAAACAAGGCTGAAGGGTACTGTGTATGCATATCTTATTTAGGCATTGCAGATACATTGGAATCTAAAAAATGTGTTTAATAGGCGAACAAGAATTTTCCCACATTTTCTCATATGCATTTTTTTTTGTTTTTCATAATATACTACAAACAGCCGATAAGTATCTGTCTAATAGTGAAAATAAATAGCTAATTTTACAACCAATAAACTAAATTGGTTTTGGTTGGATTTTTGTGATCACCTTGAACTAGTTTAACAATGGGGTTCAAAAATGACTCTTTAGGGCCATTGTTGGCCTGGGTCAATGAGAGATGCTTTGTTTATGTTCAATTTAACTAAGTTTATTTAGATAGAAATTGACAGCATAAGCCATCTCAAGGCAATTTACAGAGACAATTCAATGAAGTCATACAGTTAGTTTGATTAACGTTTTCTATCTAAGGAAACCAAGCTGATTAGATCAAGTCATTCACTTTGCAGGTATCCTTCTAGATAAATACAGTACGTGGTGATAGTAGATATTCATTGCATCATGATGTTGACAAGATCAATTCTTCACAACAAGCATGTATGCAGTGACAGTAGAGAGGAAAAACTATTTTCTGGCAGAAAAAAGCTTCGAGCAGCTAATGTACAGTAGTCCCCACCTATTCATACATGTGTGAATATATCAATAAGATTGAAACTGGGTGAATATCAAGCTCAATGCTGAGCTGTAGGTTTTTAAAAGCTGGAATGTAATTCCTTCTTCCCTTATAAGAGATTCCTCTCACTGGTTATAAAAAGCTTCCTTAGCTCTGTGCTCAAACAATCTGTGTTCTTTTTCCAAACTGTGTGTATTTTGGTCTTAAAAAAAGTGTCCATTCTCCTTGGGATGTAGGTGCATTGTTTGAGTCTGTCACAAGAAGCTGGATCTCCTGGGAGTCTTACCTGTAGTTTGTATTGATATAATCACTAAAAACTTAATTAAATAATGTCTTGCAACGTCATGCTATTGATTTTTTGGTTAATTTTAAGAAGAGGCTATGTTTTGTAGATGTTGCTATACAGTTAGGGTGGAGTCTTTTGCAGTCTTAACTGGCTTTTCTTTTTAGTATCAGGTTCAGCTTTATTAGACAGGTTTTTGCATGCAAACAAGGAATTTCCCTTTGTTAGCACTTTGCCCTCAGAGCAGACATTTATAAAATAAATATAGAAAGAGGAAAAGTAAAAGCATGTTAATAAGTAAAAACCTTGAAAAGCAGAATAAAGGATATGGTCTAAACATTCCAGTCCAACAGGGAATGTTCAGATCTCTATGATGAAGAAACTATAGCCTGGACCATTCATTTACTCACCCCAATAGTCTTATATATCTCATTGGTTATAATTATAAAGATATACCTACATTTTTTATGTTTGATAAGATTAAAATGCATACATTTTCTTCCCAATGAAAAGATATCTATGTAGAGTAGCCCATGCCTAGCTTCACGTTAACTTTTAAAAACCTCTAAAGCCTTCCCCCTTAACTCTTACTCTTCAGGTCTTTATTCCATCATAACAAATTGTCCTTAATTGTTCTTACTGTTTAAAAGGCATTCACCTTCTAACGTATCATAAATTCTTTTGGTTTTACTGAACTATGAACTATGAAAAAAACATGTAAAGTTGTTTTTCTAAGCAGCTTTTGTCAAGCTCAGATTTGCATTAGCTGTGCCAGTTTTCCCTCTGGCTATCATAGTATTGGGTGTGGTTGCAAGACATTAAAATTATAGGAAGGTGGGACCCATTGAATGGAGCTATCTCAGAATGTTGGCAGGTTTTGTCTGGGATTTACTTATATTTATCGTCATGTATGGTGTCAGATGTCTTTCAAAATATGTTTTAAGTTAGATAAATTACTGAAGGGAATTAACTGCTTCCATTTTGGGTCTCTGTTAGACCAATACCACACCCTTTTATTTTTGTACCATTTTTCTATTAAACTCTATGAATTTTTCTAAATAAAATGATAACCTTATATCCATTATTTTCATTACCTTGTCAAAAACACATAGCCCACACAGTAAGATTATTTCTAGTTTGCAAAGGTTATCTCCTTGATGTGAAGGTGTGGCAGATTTTTTTTCCTTCATGTAGAATTTCCCTCTGGCAGCTCATTAACCTTCCCATCCAGTGGCTTTTGTTGGAAAAGGCTAAGTTGTGGATGTGAAAGAGGAATGGGAAGCAATAAATCTCTCTGCAGATGAAGGTAGAACCACACCTTAGTCACTGAAATGTACTTTGGCAATGACAATAAGGACTCACAATGCAACAGTTTAAAAAAATCTGCACAACACACACAAAAAGATTAAAATGACCAAACATACCAAGTAATTGATAAGCATTTAAGAATCCATATTCAGTTTTAACAATAATTGTGTGAAAGCATGCATAATTCTGTTTACAGTTTGGATCTGCCCTCTGTAAAGGCAACTGAACAACACATGGATCTTTGCAGCTGTTATCATGTGGTTTACCGTTAGCTGATCAGCCAGAGGGGATCTCGTAAAAAAATATTATTCCTTCTGTCTATAAGCAAAGGTAACAACTTGACTCACATACCATGCCGTAGATGCTATAGTGACATCTGAGGGGTGCAGTGGCCTATTTTACTTTTAATTTAATCTAATACAAAAACCATATTAATCAAGAATACAGACTGCAAAAAACAAACAAAAAGATCTCTACGCATTGCACAAATTTCTATGGATGCTGTGGAGAAAGTATACTATAAATTCATAACCCTTTAGATGAGGTGGAAAGAAACTAGTTACAGTTACTTAATAACATTTCATAAAGTAGCTTCTAGAACTGAACTTTTTACTTTTACCTAAGTAATATTCTGGTAAGAGTAACGCAAATCTACCTCAAGTAACTTAAGATATTTAGAGAACAGCTGAAAATACAGCAAACAGTAGATATTGTAGTTGGAATGTCTTTATTATTATCTTATATATACACTATGGTTGAAAAATACAATAAGCTGTTTGTTTTTGGCATTATTCAAAGGCGTGAACACATAGAAGTGCTGTGGAAATCATACTACATGATCCAAATCATTCAATTAATGTGAGCGGCAGTGTTGGGCACGTTACTTGGAAACAGTAATTAGTTATAGTTACGAGTTACTTCTCCCAAAAAGTAACTGAGTTACTAACTGAGTTACTCCACAATAAAAGTAACTAGTTGCGTTACCTTCTCGCCCCCATAACCCTCACCACCCGGCCCCCACCTTCTTGCCGTGTGTTTCAAAAGCCAGCTGAATAGAGTGGACGACAAAGACAAGTACCTGCAGAGAGCCTGGTACTTCTACCTCAACGTAAATTGGGCTTCTAAAACCCGTCAGATAGCGTTCCCCCTGTCTAACATGGGTAACAATATCTGACGGGCCTATAAACCCCGTCAGATAGAGTTTCCCCTGCTTAACATGGGGGGAAGGTATCTGATGGGCTTCTAAACCCTGTCAAATAGCGTTCCCCCTGTCTAACATTGGGAAACGCTATCTGATGGGCTTCTAAACCCCATCAGATAGAGTTCCCGTCTTTTAACATCGGGGAACGGTGGCGTTACTTTCAACTCCGTTACTCCCATCACTGGTGAGCGGCCATCTGCCGAGGCCGACTAGGGTTCAAGGAGACACAAGCAGAGATTCAAAAAGTAGCTGTAAAAGGTGGCCCCGTCCAGGAAACACACAGCCAGGCAGGCGAGCTCCGTGCCAGCTCCCATGTCAGAGGATGAAGAGAGCACATCCAGCCAGTCACAGTCAGAGAAACAGGACCACACTGGAAAACAGGCCAATCTCCAACATCTATAAACAAGAGTGTTGATGGCAGCAGCAAAGCTGATTTTTCTCTCCAGGATGGTGTCACAGCCAAACAGGAACAGACGAGGTGAAGCTACTATGAGAAAAAGCAGAGAGAGCATAGCGTTAGAGATTGAACTATCAGATTCTGCAGAGTGGGAGAATAGAGATAGAATGAAGCAGAATGATGAAATGGGGGTCCCTATGTCCTCCAGAAGTCTAAGCCTATGGCAGCATAACTATAGAGATAGCTCAGGATCATTCATTTCAATGAACATGCACACCTGCACAATTATCTGATAAAAAAACTTTTTAAATAATTAATTTTCATTCGTTTATGACAGAACTATTCATATACTTATATTATATTAAAATGTATCCACAATTTTCACCACTATTCATTGCCATTTCCTATTTTCTTCTGAGCATGGAGCAGTCAGCTTAAAGGAATAGTACACCCAAAACATGATTAGCCTTCATTTTCTACTCACCCCCATGCTGAACAACACTCTGGAGTACTTTT
>NW_015150675.1:621474-636671 GCF_000732505.1 Cyprinodon variegatus | reverse complement strand
AAAAGTACTCCAGAGTGTTGTTCAGCATGGGGGTGAGTAGAAAATGAAGGCTAATCATGTTTTGGGTGCACTATTCCTTTAAGTCCATGTAGGATACACCAGACATGTCCTTCCAGCTGGTGGAAAAGAAGGCTGCATTTGTTGGCTGTATATGAAGGAGTCTTTGAATGTGAACAGGCTGCGGTGCCATGCTGTGATGTTTTGGCCAATGAATCTAGACGCAGCCGCCAGATTCGAACAGATGCTTTCTCCAAAAATCTACAAAATGATGTTTACAGACAGTGGCAAGGCAAGGCAATTTTACTTGTAGATTATAGCACAATTCAGTACATGGACAATTCAAAGTGCTTTACATGAATAAGATAATCAAATAGAAGAAAAATAAAAGCAGAAAAAAAGCAAAAACATTTGTAAAAGAAATAAATCAATTGGACAACAAAAAGTAGAACAAAAAGAGATGGATCACAACCTTAAACTAATACTCCAGTTAGCAGTTTAACTTCTACAGACAAAGGCAGTTCTAAAGAAATGGGGTTTTAACTTTGACCTGAAAGAACTCAGGCTTTCAGCACTTTCACAGTTTTGTGTTTGTTCCAGATTAGAGAAGCATATGAACTAAATGCTGCTTCTTCATGCTCGGTTGTAGTTCTGGGTGGACATAGAAAAACTTGAACTAGAAGACCTGAGTGGTCTGGGAGGTTGATATACTCACAACAGATCTGTTATGTTTTGAGGTGCTAATCCATTTATTGACTTATAGACTAACAGTAGGATATTAAGGTACAGGGAGCCAATGGAAGGACTTCAGAGGCAGGCTTATGTGCTCTACTTTCTTAGTTCTAGTGAAAACACAGGCAGCAGCATTTTAGATTTGCTGCAGCTTTCTGGTGGACTTTTTTGGCAAATCTGTGAAGACACTCTTGCAGTAATCAAATCTACTAAAGATAAATGCATGAATGAGTTTCTCTAGATCCTGCTTGGACTTTAGTTCTTTAATCCTGGAAATGTTTTTCAGGTGATAAAAAGCTGACTTTGTAACTGCCTTAATGTGCCTCTAAAGGTTCTGGTATGAGTCGATCATGACCCAAGGTTTCAACCATATTCAGTGGTTTCTAGCTATAGTAGCTGAAGCTGTGTGCCAACTCTGGATCTCTCCTCCTTTGGTCTGAAGACTATTACCTTAGTTTTGTTTTTATTCATTTGTAGAAAACTGTGGAGCATCCACATATTGATCTTTTCTAAGCATAACCAATGCTCTGATGGGTTCATAGTCTCATGGTGTCATTGTGATGTAAAGTTGTGTTGTCTGCATACTGTAGTTATGGTAACTGATCTTGTTGTCTTCTATAATCTGAGCTAACGGGAGCATGTAGAGGTTGAATAGGAGGGGCCCCAGAAAGAAGCATTGAGGAACCCTGCACATGATTGTTATTGTCTCTGAAATAAAGTTCCCTACTTTCACATAGAAGTGGGAAGAAAGTGGGAGAAAGTCTATCCAAAAGGAACCTATGTATGCACAGTGGGGACATGAAAATGACATGCAAAAGACCCTAACTCAATCTTTCCTTGAAATTAGTGTTTTTCCCTTGAATCTTGCAAATGAGACAATTTACCATTGTAACAGAGAATTTACATTTAGAATAAGTAAATGACTACATTATCTTAGTTTAGTTGCATAATATGTTAATATATTATTTAACAGCACACTTATTTCATCTGCAAATCATCATATTTACCTAATGATATTAAGGGCAAATTCACTTATTTAAAGAAATGTGCACTTTTTTTTTAGATCAGTGTCAGCATCATGACACATTTGCAAGAAGATCCTGCACTGCAGTCCAGGATCTTCTTGCAAATGTGTCATGGTGCTGACAGTTTGAAAACCAGACAGCAAAAACGGAAATCTAAGTAAGAAAATCTTCTTTAAATAAGTGTATTTTCCCTTAATTTGAGCAGGTAAGCAATCCTATTATGGGGGCAAATATACTAAACTTTATATTTTAGTAAACGATTTACATCAGTTTTAGCAGTGCAAAATTGAGATAAGTCCTAAATTGAGATAAGACTGCTTTTGCATTTCTTTGCAAAATCAGAATACTCTTTAAAGCCCATCCTGTTATTGAAAAAATCTTAGAGTCCCTTCATATAATTTTATAATATAAGCATCTAAACCTGGTGAAGAAAATGACACACAGGGTTTCTGGGTCTTAAAATTAGTCTTTGAAATCTCGTTAGTTCCTTCTGCCAAGTTTCAGTGGATTCACTCCCTTCTGCAGGTTGTTTCTCACAGGTAAACGAGTATGAAACATTCCTCTACATGTGCTGACTAGAAAGCCTGAAATGCTCCCTCAAGGTTGAAAGACGTGAAATAGACCTTTGCAGATTTCTGGCTGTCAAAGCTTTCAAAGAGGAGAAAGCTTTCTGTTTTTTCACTCTATGAAAAATCTGAAAGGTACAATTATTTTGCAGGAAAAGAAGATGTGGACGAATTAGATGTTAATTGTATACCTTTATTCATTTGTCTGTTAATGTTTTGTAACAGAACGTCCAAACTATGTCACAGCTTTAGTTCTGCATAAGAATCTGATTGTTGATGTAATTGTGTTTTTCAACTTCAGTAACACCAGTTGGATTCTGCAGACACACCCGGAGCTTTATTTTCTATTAGTTTAAGGGGGAAAAAAACTGTTGGAGCATCAGGTAATGCAAGGTGTGGTCTTAAGTCAAGCTGAAGAACACCAGATTGAAAGCTTTAAGTTTCTACGAAACATACACATCTCTTTTACCCTAAATTTGGAATGGACAAATGCTGTTGCTAAGTTGCCTTTTCACCCAGTGTAGAGTTTGTGTGGAGTTTGCATTTTTATCAACAGTAGTACTTTGTTTTTCACTCCTAAGGTCCATAAGTATAATATATTTTTTATGTTGTGATTCTCAAGTTATTTAAAAGCAAGTTTTTATATCTTGCTTAAAAATAAATTTAGAATTATAACATAAACAATATATTTTATTTTTGGACCTAAGAACTGAAAATCAAAAGCAAGATTGTATAATGGGCCACTCAGTGGAGCAGTGGGTAGCACTTCTGCCTTGCAGCAAGAAGGTTTCTGGTTTGATTGCCGGCCAGGGTCTTTCTACATGGAGTTTGCATGTTCTCCCTGAGTATACGTGGATTCTCTCTGGGTACTCCGGCTTCCTCCACAGTCTAAAAACATGACTGTTAGCTTAATTGGCTTCTCTAAATTCTCCTTAGGTGTGAGTGTGTGTGAATGGTTGTTTGTCCTGTTTGTCCAGGGTGTACCCTGCCTCTGGCCCACAGACAGCTGGAGATAGCCACCTGCACACCTCGCGACCCTTCTCGGGAAAAACTTGACGGAAAATGGACGGATGGATGGAAGTTTGTATATCACATGCACTGGGCCCCACCCATGGTAAAAAAAAGCCTTTGTATTCTAGTACATCAACACCAGTTATTTTCTAGATAATTCTTCCGCAATCTTCTTGGAAATTATATTAAGGTGAAGAGCAGGGGTGCACCAACATGGGGTGCAACATTGCTGATAACATTGGTGACAACATGGGGTGCACTCAACATCTTCTGAAGACAGTGGGCTAAGTTTGAAATAAAAATGATGAAATGCTCTTTTAACAATTAAAAAAGTAAACCATCCAAATAAAATGAAATTTCATGTATTATGACTGAAGTAAAGGTGAATGCTGACCCTTCTGGTTTATAGGTCAGTACTCGTAGCCCATTCTGTGACTCAGTACCAATGAAGTAGCTCTAAGTCTTAAAAAGGACCTCTGGTGTAGAAGATATCTAGAGAAGTTTCTGACCATAGACCGGAGCATAAAAATGAAAAGAATAAATAATCACAGGTAAAATATGAACAGTTAAAAAATGTTTTTTGTAATTGATACTTGTTTTATGTTGTTATTGTTATTATGTTTTTTAAAGACATCTGAAACATTTTCTCTGTGAAACATAAACCTTGCAGTGTGAACAGTTTTGCAATTTAGCAAAAATGCCTTTCAATTGTTTTTGAAGGATGTGCTTGGTGAAATGTCTTGAAATCATGATGGATATTTAGAAAATATTACTGTAGATGTTTTTACTTCAATGGCAGATTAATACACTTTGTTTAGGTAGTCTTCGTTCAAAAAGATTATCTAACAAAAACTCCTTTTGCTAAGCATTGGAATCTCAAAAAGATCAAATATATTTTTTGCCTAGATATAAGATTGTAAGCTTGGTTAGATGGGCACTTTATGCACTTCTGTTGAATGAAGACAAGACAATGGATTTAAACCTGAGAAGACTGTCAATTTTACCTTGTCATTCTCAGGATAATCAGACAAGCACTGCTTGTCAGTATTTTAACAACACAAAATATGCTTGTTCTTTAGAGCAAAGTCATTGGGCAATTACTTTCTTAGTCAACAGAAAGTTGCTGAATTGGTCATGTGATTGCAATACCCTCTGGGGCATATAACTGGAAACAAACCTTTGGGTTGAACCAGGACACAGTGGGAAGAACAATTTTCTCTGATTAATACTAAATTAGGCCCATTAACACCTAACTGGCAATGCTGACCTGACTGAGTACAAGCGGTGCAAAATGGGTGGATATATAATATGAATCACACTGCTTCCATTTTATTCTCTATAAGCTGCACTCAGGTTTTGTTCAATCTGAGTCAGAATGTAAAAAATAACAAAATACACCGCATAACCTCATGTTTAAAAATAAAAGAGGTTATTCATTGATGTATATCACATTAGTAAGAAGTTTTGGCTCCTCTTGAAATTTGTTATATGTAAATATTCTGTGTCTACATCTAAATGTGCAATTTTTTCCCACTCCGATCTAAACCGTGGTTAATAGAAAATTCCAAATCTCTGTTTATATGCTGTATATACTGTTTATATATTTTATATACTAAATAAGATGATGACAAACTGGTACTTTTCAGCTCATCTTTAGCTACATGTTGTGCTTCTCCCTCACATTTCCTTATCTTCAATTCTTCATTGTGTCTGTTAATGTAGTTTTTTTTTTCTCCATTATGGACCTTTGTTGCATTTTTTTATCCATAATTTTGTTGTGGGTGGTCATTTTAGTTAAAAGCTTAGCAATAATTTATGCTAACGCTCCTTCACTACAGGGTTAGAGGGAATAATGTTCATTTCACATTGCATTCAGGCCCCGTCCACACGAAGTCAAAACGAATACGAAACGCTAATATTTTCCAGAACGTTTGTCGTAAAGACGGAGACGTAAAATAAATGTGATTGTCCACACGAATACATAAAAACGCTGCAAAATGTATGCCAGGCCTGTAAGTGGCGCTGTCGTGCCAAAGCAAAAATAGGCGACGAAATGTTGGGCATGCGCACTAATATTTATACATGTTTGCCCTGCGGGTCCATTTTCGTGGTTCAGTCAAATTCAGGTGATGAACTATGTCATCTATATTGCTCTGTTCTTCCTGGAGATATTCCAGAAGAAGAAGATTCTGTTGTAAGCCCGACAGCAGGGTGAGTAGCATGAGCAGCAACCATTCAACACAGTACGGCGCCATTGTTGTTGTGATACTGTGTCGCAGATGCGTGTTTAGAGGCGACGCTATGACGCATGCGTGTAAAAAAAAAATGCGGTTAGAGCTTAAAGATGGAAACGCGAAAACGGCGTTTCAGAATCTTCCCACTCTGAAGGCTGAATAAAAAAAAAGATTGTTTACAGACCCCCGAAACGCCGGCTTCGTGTGGATGAGAGGCTGGTTTGGTGAAAAATTTGTGCGTTTAGGCCAGGGTTCGGCTTCGTGTGGACGGGGCCTCAGTAGATTGCCAACTCCTCCACCAAAGACCATGGGAAAGTGGATGAAGGTTAGAAATAAAGATAAAAATCCCATGGTAAAGGTGCAGACATGTGCAGTGGATATCATTTTACTCCAAAGATCTGAGTGGGTGTGTACATGGACATCAAAGGTGATTGGAAAAAATCCTCTCTCTTTCTTTCTAATCATACTGAATCTGATTAAAATATTCAGTCTGACATGTCATACATTAATTAATTTTTATATCATTAGACCTTATAGTCCTCTTATTTGTGTCAGCTTTTAGCTGACACAAACAACTTTTAGCACTAGTGTAGTATGGAGCCTTTATAGTCACAAAGTTACGGAATAGCTCTATTAGCTTTGAAGATTTCCCAAAAGTATGTTTTGACTTATTTGACAAATCTATATATGGACCATAAAAGATTTTATCAAATATGTGACATGTGATGAGTGATGTAGAGTTTAGCCAAGAGGCAATGCTGATGATGCATTGGTCTACTTTTGTACATTTTACCTGTCAGCTGCTGAAAGGTAAATCACAAGAGCTAAGAATGAGAATTTTGAGCACAGAAAGCCTAAGGTGTGAACAATTTCAAAAGTGCTTTATCTCTTAAAGGACTTGGGGTTAGCACTGGAAGGCAAATACTTTCCATTTATTGCCAGATAGCTTTTTTTCCTGGAAAATATCAAATTGGCATTTACAAAAATGTATATTGAATTTATTGTTTAGTAAGGTAAAAAAACATATTTTACTCTCTCAAATGTATTGCCCTTCACTCAAAGCTTGTAGAAGCAACCAGAGGTTGTGCAATGAGACAAGAATAAAAGGGGGAAAAAAGGGAGCATTAGACAATGCAATGCTTTTTCAATCCCTTTTATTGTGGGAAAACACCAACATTTTTAGGGAGACATGGAGATATAAATATAGTATGCACAGCCTGATATACAACATTCTAAGCTGTTTGCCTCTAAATCATGGGACATTGCAGGGAGGGCAAAAGGGACCTTTATATCTTTAAACAATAATTAAAAATAAATACAGAATCACAGATGTAAAACATGTAAAAAAGAAATCCCCTGCATTAAACTATAACAGATGATGGTTTATGTAATCTAGCTAAATTTACCAGAGTAATAGATCTGGATCTCTTTTTTACGTGGTTATTATCCTGCTGCTCACACATACTCGCATGATTGTATGTTTGCTTTGTCATTGGGTTAGAGGACTTTCCCCAGTCCCTAACAAGGGTCCCTGCCAGTAGGTGAAAGAACAAACCATGCAAAATATTTTGCTTTAAGTTGATTTGGATACTTTATATAACTAATAAAATATCCATTTGACTTAATCTTAAATATTTGTAATAAATGCAGTTTCTAATGCATGATACACTTTCCACAGTCCTCAGTTTCTTCTTTGCCAAGAAAATTCAGAGTGTAAGAACAAGATGCTGGCATCTTCTTCAGGGGCGTGACTCTGTTATGCCCTAAAGCTTATTCTGATGCACTGTAGTAGAGTCTGTGAGGGCAATCCTTTAGTTGAGTTGTTAGTAAAGCTCTGAACAGGTATTGGCAGTTCCAGATCTGTCAGAACAAGAACTTTAGTAGCTTTCCCCCTGGCTGCCGTTTAGCTGTAGGCAAATCTTAAACTCAGAGAATTATAATTTCTTAAATTTTTATTAGTTGTTGTGCATTAGTTGTTTTTATAGTTAATAAAAATAAATGTGTGGTTCATAGGTTGAGCAAATTCGTTACCAGCTTAAAGGAGCCTTCTCCAAAGCTTTATTGGCTACTTTGATAAACACTAAGAAATTCTGCATTAGAACGAAGCTTAAACAGTCACTAAGTGAATATGATCCACTTGTGAACTTTACTGTACAATTCAAGTGGCTACACGAAGATCTCAGGGGTTTGCTAGGAAAAATTAAAGAAAAAATAGCATCAAGAAGATCCAGTTTAAAGCAGGGTTGTCATGATCTTGGTTATGTTGTGTTTTACTTTGCTCCTTGTTTTCTAGTTTTATTGGTTTAATTATTATTTTGTTGTAGTTTCTAGATTTATGTTAGTTCTCAGGTTTTTATGTTGTTGTACTCTTTTTCCCTCTTGTGTATGTTCCTTTCCCCTTGGCTTCCTCGTTGTCTTTACTCACATTTGCTCCTTATCCGCTCGTTAACCCTGCCTTTGTCTCAGTCAGCTACGTATACTCTCCCTCTTCTGTCACTCCTTGTTAGTTCCTTGTTTTTGCTGTCTTCCCATGCTGTTGTCTAACTACCTCGTCTCTCCCTGGCTCCTCCTGTTTGGTTTCTCCAGATGTCTCCATAGTTCTGGTTTGCTTAACATTATTAGTTGGATTTTTGGATTCCTGCCTTTATTTACATTTTTTTCCCTCATTAAACTCCAAGAAATCACCTCTGCCTCTCTGCCTCTGCATATGGGTCTTCAACCCTCAAACAAATCCTGACAAGGCTTAGGTTAAAATTTTGAACACCCCCCAAAGCTATACTCTCTCCATCATCCATACATGGTAGGAGTATAGCATGAATGAAAACTAACCACAACATGACCATCTAACTAAACGGTCAGAAAATAGAGAACCATGAATCGGAGGTAGTATAGAGAACTGCACCATCTCTGGAGGAACTGTGGTTGAGGTGGAATTATTTCAACAGGACAACTTGTCATGCACCCAACATGAGTAAAATATGGGTTTTATGGAGGAGTGTGTTAATAATAGAACTATCGGTGAAGGAAACCCTAAGAATTACCTTTTGAAGTTTGCCATTTTCCAAGTAAACTTGGGAAGCAATATAATTGTATCAAATATAACCAAGATTATTCTTGCTTGTCTACTTGCAAACCACTGTTGGTTAAAGGGTCCACCTAAACACACCAGACTGTTGTTGCAGCATTAGGGTGTGGGATTGCTTTTTTAGGCAGGGGCAAGGTCCCTGGTCAAAATTATGGAAAACTGTATGGGGCTAATAATAGAACAGTCCTAGAGGAAGGTTCTTAGGGAGCTGCAGTAGAGAGATTGAATTCACTTTCCAGGTGCAATGAAGTGAAATGGTTTTGAATAAAGGATGTAGTTGAAGTCCAGAGCAAGAGGTCAGGATCCTTTGTGGCACATAAATGTACAAAAAAAAAAAGAGTTCCCAAAAATCTTGCAACTCTTACCAGCTAAGGTTGATTCTGCAAAGGCTTAACCCACAGAGGCTGGATGAAATGTTCCACAAAATTCATGGAATCTGGAAATTAAAACATTTTTGAAAGCTTTGATTTCTATTTCTAAGTTATAAATTTATTTTTATTCGTCTGTCCTATAAAATCATAGTCGAAATGAGCAAAGTTAGAACATGTCAAACTATGAGAAAGCACCTGAGATGAACTGCACCTGCCTTACTACTAAAAGATTAATTTCAAAGACAATTTACACAAATATTTTTTTACTCAAAGCTTGTAATGTTTTATTTTATACAAATTTGATCAAAGTTTTAATACATATAACTATTGTTTCTAACACTGATACAGCAATTAAAAACGGATACAAAAACTATTTAAGTTATTTAATTTGTTTTGATTTTTATTGTATTGTAATGTATGCCACTTGTGGGGTCATCATTCAAAATTATTCTGAGTGAGAACCAGAAGGTGGTAAAAAAGATAAAAAAAACTGAGACCTTATGTTGGATCTTACTCATCTAATTTGATATCATGTTAAAATAAAGTTTCTAAAAAGAGATCATTCATTTAAACTAAAATTTTAACTTTGTTCTTGCAAAAAGATAAACAGCAGAAAAAAGTCCGGCATGAGTATGTAATAAGGACCTCCGCCCTCACACACCTCTTTGAAAGCCCTTCGTTCATCCTCTAGAACAAGCTTTGCCAAATGCCTATCCTCCCCTCGTCCTGTGAGAGGATCTGGGTGTGTCAAGCCCAGATCACCTTACAAGGCGGTACTGTTACATGCCCGTCAGGCTGAGTGGCTCCAAGCCAGCATCACCTGCCTGTGAGAGCACCTTCAAAGGTCCAGGTAGTTGGAGCATTTTCCAGGAGGAGGTCCATAGGAGGCTGGGCTTATCGGCACCTCCTTCCCTTGGAGACAGATAAATATGCATCCCTCACAGAGAGAAGGCACTTAGAGGGACTTGGCTCTCCTCTTAGTGTGCTCCACATCTCTGCCAAACCTCTCTCTGTCTCTGCTTCTCTTATTTTTCTCTGTAAAACTACTTCTTAGAAGTAACTAGACCAGCCATGTCATCCAGAACAATGAGCGTAAAGACAACCAGGACCAGCTATGGTGGGGGTGGAAGTTTTGGCGGTGGAAGTTTTGGCGGTGGCCGTGCCTCAGGTGGCTTTTCCTCAAGATCTGCTATTTCCTTTAGACCAATTCAAGCTTCCACAGCAAGCATGTCAAGGTCAGGTTTTAGCAGTGGTAGTGTTTCTTTTGGCAGTGGTGGTGGTGGAGGATATGGCAGTGGTGCAGGTTTTGGAGGTGGTGCTGGATATGGCGGTGGTGCTGGATTTGGCGGTGGTGCTGGAGGATTTGGCGGCGGTGGATTTGGTGGTGCTGGAGGTATGGGTGGTGGCTTCGCACCTGCTACCATCACAAATGTGCAGTTCAACCAGAGCCTGCTATCTCCCCTGAACCTTGAGATCGACCCCACTATCCAGACTGTCCGGACCCAGGAAAAAGAGCAGATTAAGACTCTTAACAACCGCTTCGCCAGCTTTATTGATAAGGTATGTTATTTAACTGTCTCTTGTATCTGTCCTTCTGTCAAGACTATAGAAATAACTAAGGTATTAGTGTAAATTTTCTCTGACATTTTAAGCATTGCACTGTAACTTTTCTAAGCTTGAGTACAAAGCACGCTCAAAGCCTAACTGACTAATACATAGTCACAGACTAGGCCTGCATTATCTCAATGGGGGTCCTTAACATGATGATGTGCATCTATTCACAAACTGTAAGCTGACCTCTTCTTACTTAGTTTCATTTGGACATAACGGGCCTGTTACCCAGTCGTCTGTATGCAGAGCAGGAAGCAGGAAACTCTAGAATGCTTATATCCAGTGACTGTTTGCTTTCAGTGTTAGGGCAATATGAGAAGAGGCTAACTATTGTACCCATGACAGCATGGTGCTGCAGACTTTCTTCATTAATGTAAAAAGGGGACTTGATTCTGTTAAATCCAGATGTATTCTGCTAAACATGTTTGTACAAATTAACTATAATCATGCTTGAAATTTACTGTATATTATGATGATTGCTTTTGCAAAAGTTACAGTGTATGTTTGCATGAGTAAAGAAAAAGAGCCACACCTTGTGTGAGAAAGTGCAAGACTGCCTTGTGCTGCTGTGTAAACACCACACCTTACATAGAAGATGTTATCAAGACTTTAAACACGACTACACAAAAAAAGGTCTAAAATAGCAATTCCAAAATTCTTGTCTTTCCTCATCAGTTTGCATGTCTGGTAATATTTAAAATTGGTTGCCAGGTCACACTGATAGATTTATTTGCTGAGGTTTTAAGGCAGGGATGTAAACTAAGTGAAAGTATGCCTCCTGTAGGCTAAGCGGTATCATTGTCAGGTGTTTAAGGGAGGGGCTGAATTTAGGTGTGGCACCATAAACTAGGGCTCACACCTACACAAAAGATAATTAAATTAACTGGATTTGAGCACTTCAACGAGGGAAAATTATGTGATTTTTCCTTTCTAGTATAGTCATGTTACAGAAGCCCTATCCAGACACTCATTTCAGTCACCCTAGAATGAGGTTATAGAGCATATTGAACATTCCTTCCTTTGAGGGGGAAGTAAATATAGCAACTGGCAGTATTTTATACACAAAAGTGTTTTCTGTTGGGAAATCAACCATAAAAAGGAACCTAACACAATTCAGCTGCAAACAGCAAAATTCAGCTTCCAAACAAGCATGTCCAACCTAAGTGGAAAAGACGTTTTTCAGCCCCAGGAACTTCTAAGAGTCGTGAATTTATTTATTTATTTATTTTTTTTTAGGTCCGCTTCCTGGAGCAGCAGAACAAGATGCTGGAGACCAAATGGAGCCTTCTGCAGGATCAGACCACCAGTCGCTCTAACATCGACAGCATGTTTGAGACCTACATTGGAAACCTACGCAGACAGCTGGATGGGCTCGGAAACGAGAAGGTCAAGCTGGAAGGAGAGCTGAGGAACATGCAGAACCTGGTGGAGGACTTCAAGAACAAGTGAGTGCAAGACTGCAATGGTGTAACATAATAAAACTAGATTATGTCCAAAATTATTTTCCATTCATTCTCTCTTATCTGCCCCCAAGATATGAGGATGAAATCAACAAGCGTGCAGCTGTGGAGAATGAATTTGTGCTCCTCAAGAAAGTGAGTTTTTAATTTGTCGCTGTATAGCCTTACAGTCTTGTACCTCATAAATAATAAAACGATTTCAACCACTTATTTTTATTTTTTTTCTCTCTCAGGATGTAGATGGTGCCTACATGAACAAAATTGAGTTGGAGGCTAAGGTTGATGCTCTTCAGGATGAGATTAACTTCCTCAGAGCTCTCTATGAAATGGTAAAAAGAATTCCCTGGAGGACACAGAAGTAGATATTTGTTTTATTATTCCATTATATTATTTTTAGCGTATCAAGTAATTTTACATGTTGCACTCAGGAACTCAATGAGCTTCAAGGACAGGTCAAGGACACCTCAGTAATTGTGGAGATGGACAACAGCCGCACATTGGACATGGATGCTATTGTGGCTGAAGTCAGGGCACAGTATGAGGAGATTGCCAACAACAGCCGAGCTGAGGCTGAGAAGTGGTACCAGCAGAAGGTTAGAAAGTCTCCATACTCAAAGTGGCATGGGATGTCTGTCTGAAAAATATGGACTAACCCTTTTTACTCAACTTATTTCCCCAGTTCCAAGAAATGCAGAGCAGTGCAACACAAGCTGGGGATGAACTTCGCAACACAAAGAGCGAGATTGCTGATCTTAACCGCATGATCAGCCGACTCCAGAATGAGATTGAGGCAGTCAAAGGACAGGTAACAATATTTGATAGAATTAAAGCTTTGCATCTTGAAAGATTTTAAAGGGAGAATACCTTCATATAAAGTAATTTCATTCTAACCACATAGCGAGCCAACCTTGAGGCTCAGATTGCTGAGGCTGAGGAACGTGGTGAGTTGGCGGTAAAGGATGCCAAGGCCCGCATCAAGGACCTTGAAGCTGCACTGCAGAGTGCCAAGCAAGACATGGCTGCCCAGGTCCGTGAGTATCAGGAGCTCATGAACATCAAACTGGCTCTGGACATTGAGATTGCCACCTACAGGAAGCTTCTAGAAGGAGAGGAATCCAGGTAAAATCTGAGTTGCATTAGTAGTCTATGGCAGGTCTCACTAAAGTATCAGAAAAGTTGAAAGCAATTGCTGAGAATCCTTCATTTAATCATTTACAGAATCGGCTCTGGAGGCGGAAGCGCAACCGTTCATGTACAGTCCTCAAGCAGCAGCTTCGGTATGTATCTTTTAATAAGTTTATCACTATTGTTTAATATTTATGATTGAAGTGAAAACAGGGAAGTTAGATGTACTGTACTCTAAATTTGTTGTTCTCTTTAACAGGTGGTGGCTCAGGAGGCGGCATGGGCGGCGGCTTTGGTTCAGGAATGGGAATGGGAATGGGAGGTGGTGGAGGATTTAGCGGTGGATATGGTGGCAGCATGAGCTCCATGAGCATGGGAGGAGGCGGCGTCATCAGCACAAAAAGCAGCACCAGGCTCTCTTCCTCCCGGATCCGATATTAAAAGTTCTGGTCTCCATTGTTCTTCCCTTGTTCTGTACCCTTTAATTCTCCCTTATGACCCACACTCTCCCCTTTTCCCTCACAGAGTCATCTAAGAAATGTGCTTATTACAACCAATGCATTGACATATAAAAATTTGGAGCTAGCAAACCAATACAAGTTAAGACAGAGAGCTTGTAAAACCATAGACAAAGAGATGCAGAGATGTGAGTAAGCCCTGTCTTCTTTTCATCAGTCAGCCTGGCTGTCTTCTGGTTGCCGGATAGGTTGTTGTACAGACAAGAGAATACTTGTAGTGTTATAGCAACATATCCTAACAGCGCAACTACTGCTGCACAAAAACAGAAAACAAAGACTAGCTTTGTACTTGATGAGTAGAGAGGTTTACTAATCCTAAATCTAAGGCTCACACCTCATACTCCTTGTATCTTCTGATGTCTCAAACAAGTCCTTCTGCGCAGCCTGGCGTCTTCAAAAGCAGCCACATGTAATACACCAGTTGATTTATTTTAAGAATCCTTTTTTTTTACTTTTCTATCTAAAGTTTCTATTCACGTATGAATATGTCATGAGATCTCCAATGTTATAATTACATGGTGTCTGTGATCATGCTTCACCTACATTTCCACATTTAACAACTGTAAAGTGTAATTGCATAAGGCTGACTGCAACTACCAGATTTATTATGGAGTGTACCAACAAAAAGCTACAATAAATCTGAACTCATATTCCATCTACTGATTTTGTCTTGACTTTTCTTTCTTTTTTTAAAGGTGGAACATATCTAATCTTAACTGGATAGATTATTGTATTATTTGAACAGAAGAAGGGCTTAGAAGAAAGACTTTCCTTCCCAAAAAGACTAGTATGGAAAGCTGAAAGAGACCATTAGGGGCTTTAACTGATATTAAAAAAACATTAGTACTTAAGAGATCCTTTTGAATTGTCTCCTTGTCATTTAATTGCAAATGACAAAAGAAAACCATGAATGCAATGTTGAGGTTAGAATTTGCAGCTGAACTTCAATTATTTTTAAGTTCATAGTAAGAATGGCAAAGTCAGAACTCTTAATTCAAATTACGGTTTAGATTTATATCTAAAGTCTATGCAAAACTCAAAACCAGAGGCAAAACTTTAGCTAAATGGTCCAAAGTAATTTATAATTTTAAAATGTGTGACCTCTGTTTAGAAACCGACAAGCAGAGGGAGCAGATTATGTGAGATATGTGGGTTCACAAAATCTATAAAAGTATTTAAACAGAACATTTTGAACATTTTAAGATTTGAATTAGCTCAAGATGAACACCTAAAAGCAGCAAGATACACACACACACACACACACAAACACACATTCAGGTTTTCGTGACTTATGGCACTGACTTACATTCATTCTATGTGGCCTAACCAAGACCCTTTCCCTTACTTTTTCCAGCATATACCCTAAGGACACAGGTCCCCATGACTGTATAAACAGATTAAAATCCCCACACCGTTGATAAAAAAGTACCCACAAACACGAGAAGTACATGTGTTTCTGGGT
>NW_015150675.1:619737-621286 GCF_000732505.1 Cyprinodon variegatus | reverse complement strand
AAATGCTACTATACAACCAACCCCTGTGAGAGAGGTTACATGCAAAGATTATGGGATATATGGATGCTTCAAAACCCATCATCGACACTGACAAAGAAACAACTCCTAGCTCAGTGTTCTAACATCCGTGAACGGCAGCTCCTATCACAACTAGAAATTGATGAGGTACAACTCACATGCTGCAGCACGGGGGAGTCAGGACAGCAGGTCAACAGGTAGATTTGATCATCATCAACCCAACACTAATAGATTGAGTCCCAATCCCCAATAACAAGCCCACTAAACGTAAGGGCGGCTGACCTACGACTGCAGATCATAACCAAGCTGGACCCCCTAGTACGACAACCAAGACTGCCAAGGCTGAGTGACAGAGTACCCTCTGAAAGTCTTCTAGAAGGTATAATTGCAGCACTACATACTATCCCTACTAGAGACATAACTGAGACCAATGAGCTGATCTACGCCACAGCTGCAGTGATCCTAGAGATGCTTGGCTATAAGATAAACACCACTGGCCACAAAGACCATTACCCCCCATGGAGGAGAAGGCTGGAGGTCAAGATCTAGTGCTGAGGTGGGAGACTCTGTCCATAGCAGAACAATCAGTTGTATACTGCACAGATCTGGCCTTTATGGAACAAAGCCATCTATAGCCACACAAACATCTGTAAGAATGTGCTCACAAACATCTGTAAGAATATATATCTATATATATATAGATATATATATATATCTATATATATATAGATATATATATATATATATATAAATATATATATATATATACATATATATGTTCGTGTGTGTGTATTTTCACAGGCCCGTGGAAAAAAACTTAGCAGCCTCTGGCTATAACAGTTCAGCAAACTGTGGCATGTGCTGTCATCCCTGTGGACATGCGAAAGCACATCGGCCAAATTTTTGAGTAAGTGGAGATAAATGCAACATGCCTGAGCAGAAACATACTTGCCAAATGCTGAAAAAAAAGAAAAAAGAATGCGCTCTGTTGGAGTGGTGACACTACTCACCACTCCAACAGAGCCCATTCTTTTTTCTTGATGAGCAGAGTCAGAAACAGTGAAATTTAAAGTCGTTAAACTTAACTAAATTAATTTTTTTTTTTCCCTGTGGTGCGAGTGGGGGCACTAGGGAGGGATGGCATAATTGAGATTGTGAGTGTTTTTTTTTTTTTTTTTTTCCTCTCCCAGGTTGGTGTCCCAACTGCATCCCCTCCCAAATACATCTCAAGTCTCCGCTAACTGCGGAGCCCATTCCCCCCGTCCTGCTCTCCCTCCTATGTTTGGTGTCGGGGCTCGCTGGTGCACTGGTGGGGCTCGGGGTCTGGGGGTGGATGCCCGGGTGGCTGCCGGCTCATTCCTGGCGGCCTCTCCGCTGCCCCGGCCGGCCGGGGCCTTGCTGGGGCTCCTGTCTGGGGGTTGGGCATCCTCGGATCCCTGGGGCCTGGGACTGGATTCGCTTCGGGGTGGGGCCGGGTGTTTCCTGGGATTGTCGGTGCAGGTGCCTTCGTTTCGATGCCGGTTCCTGGGCG
>NW_015150675.1:614718-616095 GCF_000732505.1 Cyprinodon variegatus | reverse complement strand
ATAATGTTAAGTGTGGGTGGGTCTGTGGGTGTGTGTAGGCATAAGAGAGCCCGAGAGGTGTGCTGAATCACTTCTTCCTTAATCCTAACATACAATTAAACTTGTAATTTCATGAACTTGTAATAAGAACAATAATGATCAGACAATGAAAGTGCTTGAGTTTGGGTCCATGTCAGTGTTTTTGCACATATGTACCTTTATCAGTGTATGTGTCTGTATTTATGCATGAATGTGCCTTTTATTTCATTAAGTTCATCTTTTGAGTCGGTTCCACACTTCCTTCAGGACTTCCACATGGCGCTAATCATCATCATATCTGAGTATACACCATTACCAATCAGCTCTGGACTGTCCCACTGGATTTCTTTTCCTGGATTTTCCCCACCAGCTGGCTGTGATGCAGTCATTTCCATCTTCTGTCCAAAACTGAAACACTGGGTGTTGAAGCACTCACAGTTAAACTGCTTGCGTGTTGTGCACATGCAACTTGCATCACGAGCCATCAGTTCTCCTGGAGCCAGAGTAATGACCTGATGAATTCTCATTGTTGCAGGAACAGCTGGTATCTGCTTTGGCAGTTTCTCCATTGCTTCTTCGACATCTTCACTTTTCACAAAGAACAGCTTGACACTTGTGTTTGTTTCAGACAAGGCTCTGAATAACTCTTCTGCATCTGGGATGTCATGGCCCTTTGCCACCATCTTGTCATCTTCTCTTTTTAAGCCCTCCCCCCAACACCATCTGGCGCTCCTTTTCCGTGACTAGCCTCAAAAAAATTCCAAGAACCAGCCTTGAATCCTCTTTTGTGAAGTTCTGTGGAGAAAAGGTAGAAGTTGCCTCGTTGTTTGTACTGGGTACAAGGTCCATCACTTAACAAGTGCAGCACAGACACATGTGGATGTTGGGCTTGAAGGTAATCCAGCACAGGATTTAAATGCTGCCATATTGCTGGAGGGCCTTTATGCCTGCTGGGGGAGATGGTGCTGAAGCACACAGGCTCTGGGTGTCCACCAACATACAACACACCCGTATGAAGGGTGGCCTGTTGATGTGAAGCTCCAAAGTGGACTGCCTGAACTTGAGAACTATATTTACAGCTGTAGTTTTCTGAGAAGTCAACATGTAGCAAAGCGTCTTCCCCTGACATGTTGTTCCTCAACTCACGGCAGAAGATGTACTGCTGCTTGATATTAAAGTGATGCATTTTAAATCTCTTCATGTAGCTGTGGAAGAGCTCAATGAGGTCCTCTTGTGTACCCTCCACAGATTTCTTGACTGTCACCTTCACAGTTGCCTTTTCTCCTTTTTTATCTATCTCCTTCTCCTCTGTTACCCACTGGGTAAAAGAGGCATTAGAGGTGCTATTGTATGCACTTG
>NW_015150675.1:610397-612993 GCF_000732505.1 Cyprinodon variegatus | reverse complement strand
TTGAATTGAATTGAATTGAATTGAAAAGACTTCAGTGATGTCACGTCCTGATGTATATGCAGCTGTGGATCATACCATTCTTTTTATGGGGGTGAGATCATTTGTATAACGGGGTTGAGCGGTTGCGCAGGGATAGAAGTAATGTCATTTTAAATGAATATTTAATGATTAATTTAGAAAAAAAGAAACATCAACAACTAAACAGCAAAAAAAGATGTTTACATTGATGTAAAAATTTATTGACTTTTTAAATAGTTTAATTAGGTATTTTCAAAGGAAACTTTCATCATTGCAATGAGGGACATGACAAAATAGGGGGGTCAAATGAAAATACTGCATTATTTCTCATAAAAATTATAGAATTTAAAATATTTTTTCATACTGTATTAAATGGTATATTTCAGTCTAAATGTAAAGCTGTTAAAATATAAAGTTTAGTGATCCAATAGATGAAATACCCCTTAAGAGGTGAGAGGGACTCAAAATGTGCCATTTCTATGGAATGACTCAGTAACTAATTACTTTTATTGTGGAGTAACTCAGTTAGTAACTCAGTTACTTTTTGGGAGAAGTAACTAGTAACTATAACTAATTACTTTTTCAAAGTAACGTGCCCAACACTGTTTGTAATACGGGGTTGGTGGCCTAGTGGTTAGGGCAATGTGCTTGGATCCAGGAGGTTCTGTATTCAAGCTCCTCCCCCACAGACTGCCACTCTGGGTCCCTAAGTAATACCCTTAACCCCCACATTGCTCCCCAGGCACCGCACAATTGCAGCCCACTGCTCCCCAAAGGGATGGGTTAAAAGCAGAAAGTGAATTTTGTTGCTTAGTACTTGTGACAATGTTATGACAATAAAGTTGAATTCTATTCTACTGTAAAATTAATTCATTCTTGCTTCGCCACTCATGCATCACCTTTCATCACATCCCTGTGGTTAGCACAAAGCAGGGAAACACATTTTTAACCTAATAACCATCTTGTGTAGATGTTCTGATTTACTGTGCAGTAGAGATGAGTTACCCCATCTGTGGTGGAATATTTTGGTCTGAATCACTCAAATCTTTTACTGCAAGTACTATATAGCATACTAACTGTATGCTTTTTATAACAAGCCTTGGTTATAAAACCTGTAAAAAATATATAAACTCTTTATACTTCCACAATAACTTAAAAACCAGGTATCATAATGTGGTGATAGAAATCTATTCATTCATTATATGAAAGTTGTAAAAGTTGTAAAAAAAAAAATGAAGGCCACGTTAAATCTAAAGTCAGACAGTAATCAAAAATATTGTCACAAATCAGTTCAAGTGGCTGCGGTTTTGAAAAAGAGGAGAAAACAACCCTAAAATTTGGAAAGGAAAGGCATAACATGTATAAAGGAACCCGGAGGAGAGAGGAGAGAATGGAATATTTCATTAAAACATTTTTTTATCAGCTTCGTAGAAAGGTAAACTAGATGGTTTATTTGTCTTTTATGCTATACAGTTTAGTTAAAAAATAAAGGAAACTGATTTAAACCTCTTCATAGATAGCAGAGACAACTTATTCAATGTATGAGTAACACAAGGCCTCTTTGCCCCTTCATGCTCAACAACAAATTTTTTTTTATTATTATTATTTCATGATAAATGACTTACTCTGTAAGAGAAAGAACAGACATACAAAAAAATCTAATTAGCCACAGCTAGTTATTATTCTTCCAGCCACAAGAGAATAGTATCTGATCGCATATAAATAATGTATAGTTGGTGCATCAGCAGCAATATGGCGCCTCTGATTGCCATAGTTCATATATTGCAGCCAGTGGGTGCCCTTTTTTTTACACCAGTTTAGCTGTAAAGGCCACTGTTGTTTGTAGTTTACATTTTTGCTTTTTACTCTGTAAATGCAATCCCCCCACCTGAGATGTAACAATGAAACCATTGGGTTCGTTTTTATAATGTAGAATTTATGCTAAAATATATGTACTAGCACCTACCATTATAACATGTCATATTAATTAATAATATGACGTGCAGCTTCTTATCACCTGTGGCAGACTAACTGAATACTCACAAGTAGAGGCACAGTTCAGTGACTTCAAAACTCAAATGAAGAACAACAATGAGCATGAAAGCCACCAACCTTGCAAGTTCAGTCCTAGCCCAGAAGAAGGAGTGAAGTCCAGAGGAGCATAACACCATTGTTTGTTACTGAGCCGGCAGAAGAAATCCAGGAGAGAAGAGGAGCAGCAGAATACAGAGTTAATTTGCTGATAAGCGACAATGAGTGCAGGGCGGAGCAAAGCAGATGAGAGCAACAACTAGTTAAACCAAGCCTTAAGGTGCCAAGCTCATGACAGATTGGAATGTATTCTTTTGCTGGATGGCATAAGGGACAGTGTTGGGACTAACGTGTTACTGTAACGGCGGTATTTTTTTCACTAACTAGTACGCTAACACGTTAGTTTTTAAATTCAGTAACTCCGTTAACATTACTACATGATGCGTTACTGCGTTTTTTTATAGTCTCGGGATCAGCTAGAGACTTAAAAGCTGCAGTGAAGTATTGTCTTCCTGTGTTAGAGTGAGGGAGACAGGAAGGAAACATG
>NW_015150675.1:608002-609142 GCF_000732505.1 Cyprinodon variegatus | reverse complement strand
ACTTAGATCTATATTTGTGTTTTATATTAACTTACAATTTATCACTGTTGTACTATCCTTAATAAACAGTTTGTGTTCTAACATCAGCCGTTTTATTTCATCCCATATTGCCAATTCTGGCAATATGGGATGAAATAAAACCTGCTGTAATCCGTTCCCCCTGTCTAAATCAGACAAAAAAGGTCCCAGCTTTTTCATTTTTGGCATATAAGCATCTTTTATGATGGCAATTCATTCCTCAAACTTTGGAGTTGATTGACCTTTGTTTCTTAAAGTTACAAGGGGGGAACAAATTATAGCAGGCCACCTGCTGTAAAGGGCAATTTTGCAAGCAACTACCTACTATGTAGCATTGTCAGTTTGTTCTGCCTTGAAATAAATTGGCACTTTGAAACATATCCTTGTTGCTTGTATATAGAATTGCTTAGCAGTGTTTCATGATGCAAATGCATGTCAAGTTCTTCAACAGATGGTATTATTCTCCAGTGCAATAACATTTCTGAAATGATGGCTGTAAGGGCATAATGTGAACCTTTAAAAAAAAAAGTAACTAAATATACTTTTCACAGTAACGCATTACCTTATGGTGTAAGTAACTGAGTTAGTAACTTTTACTTTTGAAATGAAGTAACTAGTAACAGAAACTCGTTACTGCTTTTCAGTAACTAGCACAACACTGATAAGGGATACACAAATTAAAAACGAAAAGAATATGATAAAAATATAGAAGGAATTTAATATGTTACATATGTTCAAGAAGTAGTTTCCTAATTGAACTTATTAGGGGTGTTGTGAAAGCTTATCAGAAGGTATAAATATATAAAATAACTAGAACCAGAAGTTATAGTTAATAAATAGGCATATCAAATAAAGGGTAAAACTGTTGGGATCTGGAGCTGTACCACCTTCCTCCAGCAGAGTGCGCCGTGAGTCTCCTGGAGCTGGAGTCTTCCAGCACACCTGAGAAGTGAGTGAGTTTTGAACAGCCATAACTTCATATATTTTGATGATTATTTGTACATCCCTTTTGAATACTCAATGCAGATAATCACTACAAAATATTTTATTTATATTAGTATCTTCTACCCATTCTCAAGCTAATAATATAGCACATAATTCTGCTGCATATATACTGAGAAA
>NW_015150675.1:603913-605493 GCF_000732505.1 Cyprinodon variegatus | reverse complement strand
GGGCAAAAAGGATGGTTCCCTACGACCCTGTATAGATTACAGAGGCCTTAACCAGATAACCGTCAAAAATAAATACCCACTACCATTACTGGCATCAACATTTGAACCTGTTCAGGGTGCTACAGTCTTCACCAAGCTCGATTTGAGAAATGCTTATCACCTTCTTAGGATAAGAGAAGGAGAAGAATGGAAAACAGCCTTTAAGACCCCCTTAGGCCAATTTGAGTCATGCCTTTTGGTCTCACAAATGCTCCTGCCTGTTTTCAAGCTCTAGTCAATGACGTCCTCAGAGACTTTTTGAATATTTTCGTGTTTGTGTACATAGACGACATTTTGATCAACTCCAACAACCCTGACTTCGGTAAAGAAGACATTTCAATGGACACCTGAAGCTCAAAACGCTTTTGAAAAGTTAAAAACCCTGTTTTCTAGAGCTCCCATTCTAATCCAGCCAGATCCCTCTAAGCGGTTTATCTTAGAGGTGGATGCCTCAGACTCCGACGGTGGAGCAGTTTTGTCTCAACAATTCGACTCAAAAGATTCACCCCTGTGCCTTCTTGTGCGTAGACTCTCACCAGCGGAGCAAATCTATGATGTTGGAGACCGAGAACTTCTAGCCATCAAACTCGCCTTGGAGGAGTGGAGACACTGGCTCGAGGGGGCCGAACATCCAGTTTTGGTTTGGACAGACCATAAGAACCTGGCCTATCTCCAATCCGCCAAACAAGCTAACCCACGTCATTCTAGATGGTCATTGTTCTTCTCCCTATTCAATCTCATAATCTCTTACAGACCTGGTTCCAAGAACGTCAAGCCCGATTCTCTCTCTCGTCTTTACTCTGCTGATCAACCTGAGATGCCCGAGCCTGTTCTTCCTGCCTCCTGTACTGTTGGAGTGGTTTCCTGGGAGATCACTGATCTCATCAACTCTGCCCTAGCCTCTGAACCTGACCCAGGTAACGGCCCCCCAAATAAAACCTATGTTTCTTCTTCTGTCAGATCCCGCCTGATCCAGGTGATGCATGCAGCTAAATTTTCCGCCCATCCTGGAGTGTGCAGAACGATTGCGCTGATTACAAGACGTTTCTGGTGGCCATCCTTACACAAGGACGTAAAAGAGTACGTTTTGGCATGTCCCATCTGCGCCAGAAACAAAACCTCTCACCAACCACCTTCTGGCCTGCTGCATCCTCTACCTGTTCCTACTTGTCCCTGGTCTCATATTGCCGTAGATTTTGTCACTGGTCTCCCGATTTCCAGAGGTATGTCCACCATTTTAACCATCGTCGATCGTTTCTCCAAGTCTTGTCACTTAATTCCCCTTTAGAAAACTTCCCACGGCTTTCCAGACGGCAAAGCTTCTGGTGAAGCATATTTTCCGACTCCATGGCATCCCACAGGAAATTCTCTCTGACCGCGGTCCACAGTTCATCTCTCAAGTCTGGAAAGCCTTCTGTTCAGCATCAAACTGTAAGTCCTCTCTCACCTATGGTTATCACCCACAGTCCAACGGGCAGACGGAGAGAATGAATCAGCAACTAGAGTCCACTCTCTGCTGCCTGACCTCAAACAACCCCACT
>NW_015150675.1:597688-601457 GCF_000732505.1 Cyprinodon variegatus | reverse complement strand
TATCAATAGTTTAAGAAACTCTTAATCTGAGATCATCCTCCAGAGAAAATCTCTGTCCTCCCTAGTCCAAATGCAGAAACAGACGACTCCAACTTCCAGGGGAAAGTTAGAAGAAGAACAACCAAAGAAACTTCAAATAGTTGATTTTCTGATTTCCTTCCCTGCGTTCGATGAATGACAGAATTCAACACCAAAATCCATATTTCTTCTCCTGCTCCTGTTTCCAAAGGTCTGTCCTTTACTCTCATCCAATCAGAGAGCTTGTAGAAGTCTGTCTCCTTTCTAATTGGCCCATGGGTAATATGGAGGCAGGACATTGCAAATGGGAAATATCCTGCAGTTTCCTGCTAAATGCTCCACTTCTTCAAAACCTGTAAGAAAAAACAGACTTTTGTTTCACTGAGCTTGTGTCAAAGCCCACTATGTCTTCAGAGGTGTCATAAAGTAATTATTACTGTTGTTTTTTTGTTTAAAATAAATAAATTCTCAATGAATCAGAAAAAAAAATGTAAAAACACTTAAAAGGAAATAAATAATTTTTAGAAATCCTGAAGAGAGGAGAAAATTCTGCATTTTAATGAATTCTAAAAAAAAATAGAATACTATAATTGTGATTATTCCCATCTCAGCCATATTAACCACCACTAATGTGAAAAGATACACCATACATTCAAAAATAAAGTCTTTCCAAGATTTTCTGAAAATAATTAGCAGACGTTTTAACTGAGAAGGTAAATTACAGAAATAAAAGATAAACTTCTCTTTGGTCCAGTATGTTCAGACTGAAATCCTTCTGCTGTTTATCTGTCTATAGAAAATGTTCAAATTTTTCTTTTTTCTAAGCATGTTTTTATTTCAATTCTATCTTTGCATCTACATATAATAGGATAAATGATGAATTATTTGAACATTGACAATATATATACTTGTTTTAATCATTAAATGTCTGAGCATTTCAGAAAAACAGCTATTTTAAATAAAATACATCAATAATATATAGGTATATATAAAGACAGAGTGATAAAAATTGTTGTTTCTTAAAAGAAGAAAAAAAAAAGCTGGCGATTTACAGAGAGTGGTTGTTTGGATCACTCTGAGCACTTTTACACACCTGGGTCTCCTTCAAATTTGGTCGATTTTAACATTAAAATCAATCTGAAAATCTGGATTTAACATAAACTCAATTCCTTGTAGATTTTCAGGAACCTTTTATTTAAAGTTGGACTAAATAAGCAAAAAAACATACTGAAAGAAATAGCAGTTTATGAAAAATCAGCATCTCATGCTAGCGTCCTCCATTCTACTAAAAACTGTTGAGATGCCAAAAAGACTTTAGAGCTTTTTGATGTATTAATAACTCAATCTGTGCGTTTTCTGGGCAGAAAGATTGAAAAGAAGGAAAAGATTTAAATACATTTAAATATGCACCAAACGTTTTGGGTCTCTTTCATCTCAGCGATCAATCAAACATCAGTAGATTTGATTTTCTGTCAGTCACAAGCATCTAAGCGCTGTGCTGTCAGACTGAAAATTATAAATTTATGATGCATAAACTGTTCAAAACAAAACAACAAAAAAACTTCTGAAACTTTTGTTTGTTTGCAGAAATATGATTATTTAATTCCTTTGATGAAGGAAAATCACAAAGAAAGAGAAAACTGATTAATTACTAAATCAATTTACACAAAAAAGCTTCAAACGAAAGTTTGAAGATGTGAAGNTAAACCCATCATGACAAAAACTAGTTATTTATTATCAGTTGAATGATAAAAAATGTAATATTCTTACTGACCAGGGTTTTAGCCTCTTACTAAAAAGGTTGGACTCTGTCAAAAATCCAGTTGTCTTTCACCAATTTAGTAATTTAGGCTATGGCTATCAGCAACGTAATTAACCACCAACCAAATAAATGTGTCTCTGTTCATTTGGATGCAACTGAAAGAAGAGTGAAGTCCACGGGTTAAAATACAATGGTACCTTTATTAGCTACAATCACCTCTACCTCTAACAACTACACAAACACTAAACAGTACTGAAAATAAGCAAAATTAAAGAAATAAAAAGGGAAGAGGGGTTCAAGAGTCTGTTCAAAGTCTGAGGAATGTTTGAAGTTTAAGGCTTAATGCATTTGAAAGAGTCCCTTATAATAGCATCAGACAAAATGTGAATAAACACTGACGCAGAAATGTTAAGCTTATTTCAAATAAAAACACCAACACATCTATCTATTTTATCTAGCTCATCCAAGCAGAGCACTTATTAAGCCTCAGATGAAAAGGAGGGGGAAGGGTGAAGTTACTGCTTTGGTTTGGTGGAGGGAAGGCCTTCAGCTCGGTTCGGTCTTAGCAGGCCACTCTTCAGTCCAGTCCATTCATCCAACTCAAACAATCCAATGTAACAATAAGAGGCAATTTGCAAAGGGTTAATTTTATAACTCACGGTAGCCGTGAGTTACGAGACATCTCCAGTTTTAGCTACGGTGGTTAGCTCATAGCCCCAGCCTATAGCAGCTCCTCGGCGCTGCTCTGTCTCACCGTCTCAGGTAGTCATGGTCTGGCGGCTTCTAATGGCTCCTTCGGTGAACAGCGATCGTGGGCCCTGTTGTTCTGGGGTTAGTAGAGCTGGATTAGAAGCTCCTTCTGAATCGCAGGAAAAAGGCAGTCGGACTTTGTCCAGCGAGCATAGACTTCTCAAGAGACTTGGTTCCTACATAACGTAGCCGTCAGCTGGAAGCACTTTGCCTATCCTTTTAGCGGCACAGCCACTGACAAAACAGGACGCTAATATGGGAAGCTAGTCTTTTTAACACCTACGCCGGAGGGATGTGTCTTCAGAGGGGCATAGTTCCGGTTACATCAGTGATAAGGGATCACAACAGGGGTAAAGGTTGTGCAAAAGCAGACAAACATTTATTTATCCTCCCACTTACCCCATCAAGCTATATTATATACCACCAAGATTTATTTAAAAAACAAAACATGCTAAAAAAAACACACACATATTTCAAAGATGAAAATGAAATTTAATGAAAATCAGAAAAAAATATATATATTAAGCAGCTTCAGAGTGAGACGTGCTGTAGGTCTATTACAAACATAAATCAGAATGAAGTCAGCCTCATCCTGATTAGACAGTTCCATTACCCATGTATGTAAGTTGGCTTTGATTGAAATGAAAAACATAAACTACAGTCGAACAGCAGTCAAACTTTACATTGCAGGGGCTGCATAATGGTAATGGTTTGTCCTCTAATGTGGCCCTAAATTTTGGTAGTGAAAAGTGTTGTAAACCTTTTCGCAAACGTAGCAGGTTCTGAGATGCCTGCTATGTATAAAAGACAGTAATCATGTTATTAATATACTAGTTAAAGTCTTTGCATTTTATATGAAAGGCAAAATGTGGGTTAAAAATAAAGGTCTACAGCCATTATTGATATGGATAGAATAACCTCTCATCACAGACCCTGATAATATTTCAAAGACCTTAAAATCATGTTTCTCTAGAAACTCCTGTTGCCAATATTGCAAAGCCTGCTTTACAATAGCAACAGGTTAAAATTGTGAGGGCAGGTTAAAAAAGCCAGAACACAGCTGGCAAAAGAACTGAAATGTCTGGATATAAGTCAATTTGGAATGAAACCAAATCCAAGTTTTTGTCAAAAGCCACCTTGCAATGCCTAAAGGTACTGAATTTAAAATGATCTTCTCATGGACTGCAGCAAAACTCTCAAACTTTACAGTGCAGTACAGTGCCTTTATATTCAGTACCT
>NW_015150675.1:594196-595866 GCF_000732505.1 Cyprinodon variegatus | reverse complement strand
CAGTCATACTCAGTTTTGCCCCTGCTGTATTTTTAAATACGCAGTAGAGGTATTTAAAGGTAGTAGATGTACCTGTATATAAAAAAACGCGCCCTATAGTCAGGTGCGCCTTATGTGTGTGTTAAATACAGAAATGGCACACATAACTGGGACTGCGCCTTTTAGTACGGTGCGCCTTATGGTCGTGAAAATACGGTAGCTTAAGGACAACAAATGGAGTGTTTTTGGAGTGGCTATCACAAACCTCTATACTCCTGTTGAAATACTGCTGCTTAAAAAGATATGTGAGCAAGGACCTCTCCAACCTTACTCCGTTATATTGGATTTTGATCCATAGATGATGATGATGATGCATATGTAGTTCTTCTAGGAGTTATGGATCAAAATCCAACAAACTATTGAGGTGAAGTCAGTGGAAAGATACCCAAAGTGTTTTAATTATAGTTTAGGAGGAATTTCTACTCAATACTGAGGAAATGTAAACCTAGGAATATGAAAACATCTGATTTTTCTTTACATTTAGCAGAAGTATTTTTGCTTTTCCAAGCTGACAGAAAACAGGAAAGATTTAGACAGATTTAATGTATTAACTTTTTTTTAAATGTGTATGTAACTTGCTATTAAAATATTTCAAAACAACAGTCAGAAATCAAAACAACAGTCAGACCTCTTGACCATGACTAAACAGGCATCCGTGTCAATAAACGCTGCCTCTACTACATATTATATTACATGAAAAACTTAACTTAAAGAAAAATAGCGTTAAAGCAATTCATGTTGCTTTTCTTTTCTTTAATTTTTCTTGACCTTTCTACTTCACACAGTTAGCCCTCCCAACACTCCTACATGGCGGTCTGCCCTGGATTACTGGGGTCAAAAGTCATGATCTCCATGTGGATGAGACCTGAAAATAGAAAGACATCTTTCAGGAATTTGCACCAATGAACCTTAACATAATAAAGAACTTATCTTAGGTCCCCAAATAAAGTCAAAAACAATCCACTGGACTTAGTGTATAAAGTTGTAGTGTATAAAGCCTCAAACTCAATGCTATTTCTGACATTTAACCTGTCGCCGCCTCGCTGTGAATCCAGCTCCTGTCTGCTCAATGTGTTGAGTAGGCTACTCTGTGTCCACCCGCTCCAGGTTTGAAAGTGGGTGTATGGCGGAAGCGCTGACAAGGAGGAGGCAGAGGAGGAGACAGGATTTGACAAAACCATATCATATAATAATATGTCATTTTCGTCTCGTCTTTGTTCGTGAACTAAAATGTCCATAGATTTTAGCCCAGTCTTTATTTACCGAACAGCTTTTTTGTCTGGTCTTTATTAGTCTACGAAAATTATTTCTGATTTACTCCCAGTTATTGTTTATTAGTTGGATTTTAGTCTCGTCTCGTCTAGTTTTCGTTCGGTGAAAAATGTGCGTTGACGAAAATATTTTCTTTTAGTTTTCGTTAACGAAATTAACACTAGTTTAGCTCAGTAAAGGTAGGGTGACCATATTTTCATTTGGGAAAACCAGGACACCTTGGGGGGGAGGGGGAGGGTGGGGGGATCTCTGTTCCCATGCATAGAGATGTCTGTGGCATGCACTCACTTAACGTAGGCCTACGTAATCCTACAATAACATTATATTTACAGTTGATTTATTAAAAATGCTTTTCAGTA
>NW_015150675.1:583658-592876 GCF_000732505.1 Cyprinodon variegatus | reverse complement strand
AGCAACAGAGCATACGGCGGTAAAACCCGCCGAAGGGTGGACCTGTTCGAATTTACAGCCAAAACTCTCCCGGCCTCCGTATTTTCAAGGACATCGAAGGATCCAGTCTAGGTAGACCGCGTCCTTGGAGGATGCAGCCCAGGATTTCGAACAGAGCCTCTGATTAAGAACAGGGCTGTCCGCACTGACGCGGCTCAGGGATTACGTCACACGCAGCGTCGAAAAAATCTGGACATTTCCTCACTTTCTAAAAAAAACCCGGGATGCCCGGGACAGGACGTGAAATACGGATATGTCCCGGGAAATACGGACATTTGGTCACCCTAGTAAAGGTACCTCAGAATATAAATCAGCTAAGTCATTCAGACTTACTCTTCCATTCTCCAACGTCGAGTTCAAGGCTCTCGAAGGAGTCATCGTAAGGTTCTGAATCTGGTTCTGTGTCTGGGTCATGGTATTCAGTCAGAAATGGATGGGCAAGTCCCTGCTTGGCCGTAAGCCTCTTCTCTGGATCCAGCAGCAACATCCCCTCCAAAAGGCTAACAGCTGGAGGCATCAGAAAATACCAAGTATGACCAATCAGACTTAACAAATATTTACTGAACCAGTGGTACTGTTCAAATAGTTTTTATTTATCAGTCGAAAAGGGGTTTATTTATCAGTATTATTTATCTGCTATCATATTTGCACCTAAAGTAAGGTCGGCAATAAAAAACAATTCACCTTTCTCGTTCATTGTTGGAAACACTTCTTTAAAATTCTTCTTCTTCTGTGAAGGGAGACCTTGCACATATGACTGAGCCTGGAGATAAAATGAAAGCAATGACGCGATAATTTGAAACAGAACAGAAAGCAAAAAACAGATGAATGCTCTGATGGAGATGGGGCAAAAAACCTATGATAAATCCATCTTTATTCATAGTAGAACACCATCCATCCATCCATCCATCCATCCATCCATCCATAAAGGGGGGGTGCTGCATATGCCCATCTGCCCCTGGAAGCAGGAAACAACCTGGACTGATCATCCTTCCATCACAAGGAAGGAAGGATAAGATTGCACACACTTATAATCAAAGACAATCAAGAGAGACCAACTAACCACCAGGGTTGTGTTGGTGGACTGTTGGAGGAAGCTGGAGTAGCCAGAGAGAAAGAGTCCAAACATACACGTGGAAGATAGGCAACCCTCCATGTAAAAAGGGTTTGCTAACTCGGATTTCGACTTAGACCCTTCTTAGAGCAAAAAAAAAATATTTCAAAAGGGTTTTTTTTTTCCAAATCTTGACCAAAGCAAGCAAATTTATCTGCATATGTACTTTAATGCAATTTCAAAAATGCTACAGCAGTCTGCAAAAGTAAAAAAAAAGCAACTTACATCTTTACTCTGCATCTTCTGCACAAGGGAAGAGTCTGGCGTTCCTGTCAGATGGAGGATCTTCTTCAGCTGATCAATACCTGAATGCTTAGGTTAAGGAAAACCAGGACCATCTATCAGCTTAAAAACAAACCGCATAAAACCAAACCACAGTGTGGAAGTTAAAGGTCAAAGCCAAATGCGAAAAATAACTGTACATAGGTTGACTTTAAAATTGTGATTATTTAAGTTAAAGCTGCAGTGTGTAATAATTATAGGAATTTATGACAGAAATGTAATATATTACACATAAGTATGTTATGTATCATTATCTACGAAATGAAAGTCTCAATCTTTACATTTGTGTTGCCTTAGAAATATAATGACATAGAAGCGGGTGGAGGTATGGAGGCAGCAAAGAGTTAACAAACTAGTGACTGCAGAGCTCACCGTTACCCTCCAATGTGATTGCTTCAAGTTACACCTATATACCTAAAATCTGTATCCTACAAAGACTAATATGATACCATTTTTTATATAATTTATGCAAAGTAGACTTGCACTGGCCACCACTGGCAACTGGTCGGTCAGTATGAAGATGACCGATTTCAAACACCAGTCGTGCATTTTTGATTAGTTTTCATTACACACACATCTTTCTCCTTTGCTTTGTCAATGTTTGTTTTGGTCACAGTGCCCAAAACGTATCAGCAGGACAACAGAGGTAAGGGGAGATGGTGTTCTGGAGTTCAGCCAGTGGCAGTGGGTAATCAGTGCAAGCACATCAGCTGAGAGAGCATCAGACCCGGGACGAGATGGCCAGTTGTTCTGCTCATACTCCACACTGATAGAGGCAGCTTGCTGGTGCTAGCTCAGGATGAGAATGAAGGAGCACAGCGGTAGTTCGGAGAAGCCTGCAGAGAGGCTACAGCTGGCCCAGCTATAGAGGCTAACTGCTGATGATTAAAGCAGGAAGACAGAGGCAGGAGCTGTGGCTGAGGCTGGCCGGGAGGAGGACAGTAGTACATTGGAGAAGCCCAACAGGGGGACGGAGCAGAAAGAGGTGGCGGCAGGCTGAGGCTAGTCTTTAAAGGCTAATTGGAGTAGTCGGAAGGAGGACAGCTGAGGATCAGAGGAACCATCAGGGAAAACAGATTGGAGAGAAGGCGGTGTCCTGGCTGCACGAAGGATGACATATCAGTCCTTCTAGGGCTAAAGTAAAATGGCTTACATGAGCATTTCCTAATTCATTATTATTATTTTCTCTATCATCTATTTGATTGAAAAAAGCTTGTTTCCGCTGCCTCCTTCTCTGCCCTCCGCCAACTAAAACAGTGGTCAGTTCATGATACTCTCTCATCTCCTAATTTTCATACCTAATAATATAACGTCAATGTGCAAAAGACAACAGTTTTGTAGAATTTATGGATTTGATGCTGTGATCTGCAATATCCATCAGTGGACACTGATTTTGGTGATTGATGATCGGTTCCCAAAATCCAGATCGGTGTATCTTTACTGTAAACCTCTTCATCATTTGACAATAAAAGTGATACAAATATTGACACTGTGTACAATGTCGGCCCTGGTATTGTTAGAGGGGGAGAAGCAGTGGGGGGAGTGCTTATGTCACTTTAGTCCACAGCCTAACCATTTAATGTTGCTGAAAATTAGACACCGTAAATTTAAACCTCAGTCCTACCACATTTCTGCCCTTCTTCTCAGTTTTGAAAAATCTTTAATAACACATGTGGATACTGTCGTGTCCTGGGAAAAGCACTTTGCCAGTAATCATTTCAGCCAGGATGCAGGCGGCCGACCAGACATCCACTAAAAAGATATAAAATCTATTAACAAAAGTTTAATTTGACAGATTGTGTTGTGTCTTACTTAAATCTCAGGTTTAATCTGAAACTAATAGAGATGGATAGTACTATCATTACCTGTCTGACTGTAGTGCATCCAGTTGAAAATGATCTCAGGTGCTCTGTACCAGCGTGTAACGACATAACCTGTCATTTCACTCTCCGTTTGTCTCGCCAGACCAAAATCCAGAATCTGAGAATAAGGATAGTTCAGTTAAGACCAATAATTTGAATATTAGAACTGCACTTTAGTGAAATATAACAAACAAAAAAAAGGCTTCATGCTACTACTTTACTTTATTTTCCATTTTCATTCATTTAAGCTAAAATTGGATTCCATTATGTTCCTTTAAGATTTTTCTTTGATTATAATTATTAAGTAAATAGAAAAGTAAAAGATGGATTACCAATTTTAAGATGAAGTATATAAAGTGGATCTATTTGCTTCAGCTGAGCCACTCCCCTAGCTACTAAGTTTACCTATAGGTTATCTGCCAGTGCATTGATATGTTACATTGAAAACTAAAGTGAAACTAAGTAAAGTCCCATTCATTTTACCTCTGACTTGGATGATTTATTTTTAATATACTATGTTGAAGTAAAGACACAACACTGACTGCATGTTGAAGGTCGTACTCCATAGGTAAAGTAACTTCTTCCCACGTCTCCCTCTGTTATAAAGACCATATTGTGGTGTGATTGAAGCTCTCTCTGCTAGTATCTCAGATTCTCCAAGGGCTTCTTGGCTCCTTTCTATCATAGCTGCTTGTTTAGAAAGTCAGCCATGGCCAGCTAGGTTTGCAGTGGCATCTTAGTCTTTCCAACTGTACTTCTTTCCATTAATCTTGTGATTATGAACTTTTTTATGTGTAGTCTATCACATTGACATACAATTAAATGCAAGAAATTTTTTTCATTGAATCCCAATTAAATGCATGTGCATTCATGGTTATAATGTGAGAAAGTATGAACATCTTCAAGCAATTTGTCTGTCAAACCTCTGTATGCTTTTTAGAACCTACTTTTAATTCACAGTTCTCACCCACAGCAAGATTGCTCGGCTTGAGATCCTAGAAAGAACAGGAACAACATTATTTGCCTATTTGCTGATAGTAACATGAAAGCAATATGTTTAAAATCAACTTGATTTATTCTTAGGTGAGACAATAAGGCTGATATACCAACCCGATGTATTATCCCAGCAGAGTGGATGTACTGCAGGGGAGAACAACAGGGATTTAAGCAAATCCATATTACCACACTACTGTGAGTTTGCTGTATATAGTGATTGTGAGGATTTCTGTTAAAAATTGACCGCAGGAAAAGTAGTCTCTATTCTACTAGAGACTCTCTAAGGAACCCCTTAGAGAAATGAATCACATTCACTTCAATCTGGGGTTATTTTTCCTGTTGGATGGCAAAAGGAACAGATTATTTGACAGGCTTCCTTTAAGCATACTGTTAGATGTATTTATAATGCATTCAAAGTATTTAACTAACAAAAAAAAGAAGAATTGTCTGAAATTTTTAAAGAAAAATTCAGCAGATGAGAAATAAAAAAAAAAAAAAAACATTTCATTTTCTCCAACACTAAGAGGATATCCAGCTGAAACCAAATATAAAGAGCAGATGTCTGCATAAGAAGACATTTTTCTGGGTGACTTTTAATATATTCATAGATACAAAAAGCAGCTGTAAAACGCGGTCCCGTCCAGGAAACACACAGATGTCTGATATATCTCTGATATAATATAATTAAATATAATAATAATAACAACAACAACAACAACAACAACAACAACAACAATAATAATAATAATAATAGTTTTCAGAAACCTACAACAGCCTCAATTGGCCCTTCCATTATATGTTCTCAAAAAAGTAAAAAAAAAAAGATCTTTGCTTCCACGTTTGAAGATGTTTTGCTTCCCATCCAGGAAGCTTTTTCAACTCAAAATGTAAGAAATAGTGTTGAGTTTGACTTCTGATACTTTGAATTGAAAAAGCTTCCTGGATGGGAAGAGAAATGTCTTCAAACTTGGAAACAAAGTCCAGTGGATCATTTTGTAACTTTTTTGGAATACCTATGACATGGATGATTGGGAATCTTCATCAGCACTTGCATTATATTGTGATTTTATTGGCAGGGTATATTTCCAGCAAAATACCTTTAAAGGAGAGAAACTAAACTTTGCGCTTCTTTACAACTGTCAGGCCTAAACCAATATGTAAGTTAAAAATAAATATGTCTGATAACATGGCATACACTTATAAAGCAACATGTTATGCACCAATCCAAAGACATTCAAGAATGAAGAGAATTAAACCCAATATTGACATGTGTGGGTCTGGGGGGTGTAGAAAAGCACTTTTTAAGACTTTAGGGCTCCAGAAAACAATTTCAAGAGCAGTTATCAATAATACTGAACCTTTCCAGCAGTGTCTGGACTAACAACTCTGTTTATATTGATAATTAATCCTGGAAGTTACATAAGAACCCAGAACCAAACTTAAGCCCAGTAGGAGTCATTGGTTCAGATAAGCTCAGAAGACATGGTTAAGCAACAAGAAAACAACCAGCTAAATGTTTTCCTGAGTGTATAGCTGTAGAAGTAACCCATATATTATCTTCAAGACAAGTATTTAAACCACCCATTCCTGTAAATTGCAACTTTGTGTCCTAAGATTCATTAGTTATATTCCCCTCCACTTCATATATTTAACTCTGGTTCACTTTGATACAACTCATGTAGAGGGCCACAGTGAAAGGATGCATGCTGCTAATATGAGTGAAACGCAGTCATGGCAGCATCATGCTTTAGGGATGCTTTTCTTAAAAATAATGAAGCTGATTAAAACAGATGGAAATCTTTTCAGAAAGCTTGTCTTGTCCAAAAGGCATTGCTACAAGTTTAAAAGCTTTCTTTAAAGAAAACAGAAACAAAGAAAATAGCTTCCTTTCTTTGTTGAACAAAGTTATTTTGATTGTGAAAATGTGCTTCATCTTTCAGAGGTAGGCTGTCACTTGTATCATCTTTTGACGAATAATTTTATTGTCAGAATGAGATGATTTCAAATTAAAGTGTCATACAGACTTCATGTTGTGGGAAATGTGAAAAAAATAGTAATGAGATAAACAGCAATACAGTTTTGGTTCACACCTTAAACTTAGTTTCTGTTCTGTTTCACAAGATTTTTGTTTCTACCCAGAGATGACCTTTATCGTAGTTATCTTGGAAGCCAGTTAAAGGTTTTTTTTTGTTGCTGTTTTTTTCACCTCTGTACATGTTCCACCTTGTGCTGCTGCTGCTTCTTTTTGTTGGTTGGACTTGGTTCAGACTTGCTTAAGCTGAGAAATATTGACATTTCATGTTGCTTAAAACTTAAACGAGTGCTAACTATGAAATAGAAGCAAACTGATACATATTTGGGCTTTTTACATTAAAATCTGAAACAAAAATTGTCAAGGACTTCTAGTCTCCCTTACTCTTATAATAAAAATACGGGCTACTTTTTGGAGTTTCAAATCTAAGTGTAAAATTTATAAATCCCACAAATCTGGCCTCTTCTAAAAATGACAAGAAGACATTTTGTTAAAAAAGTTTGAAGCTAACCAGATTCCACTCTGCACTACTTTGCTTTGTTTATGTTGTTTATCAAAAACATTGGAACAAAACCCTAAGGGTCTTGATAGAAATCTGAAAAAGATTAAGGGATGCTGTTAATTTTGTATTTTCAGAAGTATGATCAATACACTTATTTAAAGGGGCATGTAGATGTGCATCATCAATTAGCAAAAATGTTCAGCATGAGCTCATGATACTCTGTATTACACACCAAAGCTGGACCATAATGAAATGCTTAAAATATATACACATTTTAAGATAAGAATCCAAACAACTCACCTTCAGGCCTCTTAGGAGTTGATAAAAAAGATATATGATGATGCGAAAGGATAATTTACTGTTCTTCATAATGTGCCCCAGATCTTTGGCTACATAGGGCATCACCATATAACTAAAAACAGACAAACAAGGGACGAAAGAAAAGGGTAAATTAAATATAGAAAAATCCATAGAACCAAACCAGAAATTTCGGATATTCAGTATATATAAAGCAGCTCATTGAAAATAAAAACAAGAGAGTATTACAATATAGAAAATCCAAATTAATCTACCCACTAAAATAAAGAGGTGGAGGATAAATCACAGACAGGACCACTGACAAAATCAACAAGCTGGCAGGACTTCTCTACTCACAAGGTTTGGAATTTCTCCAGGGAGGAGTCCGGTGTAAAGACATCAAGAAGGCAGATCACCTTTAAAGAAAAGTATATGAATCCATAAACATGATTACACTCAGTTTAGATGTAAATTTAATGATTTACATAAAGGCTCAGGTTTCTTTTTGTAGCTTGGAGGAATAACCAATCTGCTTGAAGGTTTCTGGAGCTGTACACCTAGATGCAGTATTTTGCATATAATAATAGTAATTCAGGCTTTACTGCCTGTCATCTCAAACCTGTCTGCAATTCTTGAAACACTCTCGTATCAGCCCATCTGGCACAAACAACTGTAGTACAGTCAAAGCATCTAATACAGTAGTAGCCGTTCAAAATTGTAACTGTAATTCTGTGAAAGGGTGGAGTCAGAGTAAAAATACTTTCAAGAGGGGTTCACTCCAGTGGCTGTAAGTTGGAAGGCATTTCGATGGGAGTTGGAGGGATGTGGGCTGCCATTCGGCTGGTGTTTGACTGGGAAGAGCCATTTTGAATGGCTGCTACTATATATGTCCTTTCTTGCTGTTGAAGGATCTCAGTCATTCAGGTCATAATCATTCCAAAAAAGAAAATTAAAAACAATCCACTGGACTTTGTTTACAAGTTTGAAGATGTTTCTCTTTCCATCCAAGAAGCAATTTCAATTCAAAATGTCAGAAATAGCGTTGAGTTTGAGATTTTATTGGCTGTTTTCTACTATCCTGCTTTTTTCTCCATTTGCAGATAATGCCTCTCACTGTGGTTTGCTAGATTCTCAGACCCTCTGTAACCTAATGCAAATGGATAGATGAAAACAACTGTGTGTCTCATCTGCTCTTGAACTTCTTCTAATAACCAGTTTAAGCCTACTTCATATTGTTGGACAGTACCTATTGAGCTGATTCATTGATCCTAAAGATCAGGCAGTAATCAGGCCTTTATGGCTTTTGTGGCTTAAAAAAAGAATAACCAAAAACAAAACTATTGAGCCAATTGTATTTTTATACAGTAAATCGATATTGCTTTGGATGGGTTTTGTCACAAACAGAGGATATGATCATTTATCAAGTACTTTTTTAAAAATTTTTACCAAGGTTATGTATGTCTGAGATTATGTATGTGTAATCTAAAACAATTTAGAGACAGAATAATCTAGAATGAAATTATTTTTAGCAGCACTGTACTCAATTTATGTTGACTCATTGTCATTCCCTGTCATGTTCCTCACATTGTCATTCTGAATATGGCGGAGCAACCTGAGCTCCCTGTAGGCCCGCTTCGCATGGATGAGGGACTGGAAAGGCCGATACAACTTCTTGATTGCCACCTTCTCTTTTGTCTTCTGGTCAATGGCGGAGCTAGACAAGAATAAACACATGGTCTTATTTACATAGTAGCTCATATGACTTTCTCTGATACAGGATTGAAAAGCTCAAACTTACTGAAAGTTTTTTGTCTTTAACTCATTGTTGATCCCTGATAAGGATGAAAACTAAAAACATGCTGACTGAAAGAAGCAAATCTGATCTAATCTTGCTGATTTGTGATTGAAAAAGAACAATCAGAAACAAAATTCAATCAGAGAAAAATCAATCAGACATGCCATTTGTTTATAGTATGTATAACCAGTAGTGTTGCGCTGATGCCATTTTTTGACCCCGATACCGATACCCGATACCTGGCTGTGCAGTATCGGCCGATACCGATACCATAATAATGTAAAATAATTGCCATCATG
>NW_015150675.1:579427-583526 GCF_000732505.1 Cyprinodon variegatus | reverse complement strand
GGTGCCCTATTTGTTGGTACTCGCCGATACCGATACCACCATTTTAGGGCAGTATCAGTATCGGCCCCATCCGATACTGGTATCGGTATTGGTGCAACACTAATAACCAGTACTCAAGTTGAGGAGGGGTAAGAAGGGATGGCATCCCCCTTCTTACCACCCACCCCCCCCCACCCCCATACAATCCCCTGTGATGTTGTGTGTTACTGAATTTGAAAAATTTCTGCTACGGTATACATTAACAGTAATGGCAATAACATTACCTTTTCAACATTTTGCAGGCTGTGGGCTTACAAGTAGCCTGAGGAAAATAAATAACATCAAGGAAGTGGCCTACCATGACTAAGAAGCTGATCCCAGTGAGACATTTGTCCTCTCTATTTGTCCCTAGCTATGTAGGAGCAGTGATAGCCATGCCAGTCCAGGGACTGACTGCAGTTCTACTGTAAGGTGCCTTGGTCAAGGTCAATGACCGGCGTACCTGACATAAAACGACCATACCATCTATATTGCTTTAGGTCAATAGACTATATTAATTAGTAGTGTTGTGCCAATGCCATTTTTTTGCCCCAATACAATTCCCCAATACGTGGCTGTGCAGTGTCGGCCGATATTGATACCATACCGATACCATCTGTTTGTAAATAATGTTTGTATATATGAAGAACTGCATACTACTTGGATGTAAAATAATTGCCATCGTGGCTTTGTCAAGCTGCTGCCTACCTTTGTGAAGCAGGAAAAAGACTAATACAAAGTGAATCCAGTAGAACTTTTTATTGCCTACATGGAATGGGTGAAAAACAAACTTTTGGCTCTCAAAATGGTATCTGTGCCCTATTTGTCGGTACTTGCCGATACCGATACCATCATTTTAGAGCAGTATCGGGGACTGTCCCATACTGGTAGCGGTTCAACCCTATTAATTAGGCTATGCATGCTTCCTAAAAAAAGTCCCCTTTTTTTCTTTTTTTTTTTTACAATTAGACTTTATGTAACAGATATAAAGGAGTAAAAACAACAACATTGTTAAGGTGAATTTCAGTGATCACACATGATAATCCCTGAACAGCATCTCTGTTCCTTCACTGGGTAATAAATAGAAAGAACAGTGTCTTGGACAGCTAAATTCCTGCCTATCCTTTCGAATGTTTGTGTTAGAAGATTCTTATCATTTCAAAGAACCTGCATTGACTTGCTGGTTTGCTTCAGGCAGACAAAAACAGTTTCTGTTAGCAAAACACTGGATGTGGGCCTCTTGAGTGTACAGCAGTGGGAGGTGCTTTTAAGGCCTAAAACACAGCCTAAAGAAAAATATTTAGGATGTCAAACAATTTATACCTGCCCTCAATCAAACACTTGAACAGATTAGAAGTAAATCGTTCTGGGTATTATTGGCTACTCTTAAAAATCAACTAACATTCATATTTTTATCCACCCTTAACATAAAACAATTTCCAAATTGACAGTAAAAACAAAAAGAATAAAAATATACCAAGATACACTAAACTTGGTACTTCAAAGCACACATATATAAAACTCGTATATAAAACTACAGAAAATTAGTGGAGAATATTTAATGTTTAGACTGGTTAGCAATCTAAACATTAAAGCGGCTGTGGCTCAGTTTGTTTTCTTACAGAATCTGAATAATGTCAGTTATAGAAAGGTAACTCCAGAATATTCAAGATTTATTTTTATATTTGTTATAATATGAGAGAGAGAGAGAGAGAGAGAGAGAGAGAGAGAGAGAGAGAGAGAGAGAGAGAAAATTGGATCATTTATCTTAGCTGTTTAGTATTGCGCATCCTCCCCGGGTAAACTCACCACACTGTCCCATAAGCTCCGGAGCCAATCGCCTGCAGCGCCGAGTACCTGTCCGGGACATCCCAGGTGGTATTCTGGATCTCCACCCTGTGGAAGCCCGGCCTGACAGGAGAATCCGTGGCCGGCGACTGCATGGCGCCGCTGGATCAGTGTGGACACCTTCACCTAGCAGTTTTTACCTGACAGGTGGGGTCTGGAGCAGGGAAACGCCCCCACGCGTTTCCCTTAACATTTTCCATAGGGAGAGCTCCAATTAAACTAAACAAAAACCTTCGCAAGTTCTATGGGAAGTGCGTTTATAAAGCGTTTTAAATCAGAAGAAAACTGATTCTGAAATTCCAGTTTTACATTCTATCAGGTGGATCTGTGCCTGAGTTTAAACCGCTGTTGGACTTTGCTCCCGCCTAACCACAGGATTACAGCTCACAGGCATGTTGTTTCTGTAATCCTGTTTCCAAGCCTATTGATTAAAAAGCAGAACAAAAAACTCCTGTTTTGGTTTTCTGTAATTTTATTAAACAGTTCATGTTAAGGTCAGCACACTTTTAAACCATTAAAAATTGTATTTTTTTTTTGTTGTTGTTTTTTATTCTTGTTTTGCATGTAAATAATTATAATAACTAAAATAACTTCATTTTCCAATTAGATTTTAAAACAACACAGTAATTCAATTCAATTTATTTACATAGCACCAATTCACAACACAGGCACTTTACAGTTCATCAGATCATCCAGTCAAATTGATTCAAAGTTTTCTATCTAAGGAAAACCAGTTGACTGTATCAACTCATTGACTGAAATGCAATCCGTCACACTAAGCATGCTTGTGGCAACAGTGGAGAGGAACAACTCCCTTTTAATACGAAGAAACCTCCAGCTTAGTGTAAGCGGCCATCTGCCGAGGCTGACTGGGGTTCAAGGAGACAGAAGCAGAGATACAAAAAACAACTTTAAGAGGCGGCCCCACGGAGGGAACACACAGCCAGGTAGAAGAGCTCCGAGCCAACTCCCTTGTCAGAGGACGAAGAGAGCACATCCAGCCAGTCACAGTCAAAGAAACAGGACTTCACTGAAAAACAGGCTGATCTCCAACATCTACAAACAAATGTGTCGATGGCAGCAGCACAGCTGCTATTTCTCTCCAGGATGGTGTCACAGCCAAACAGGAACAGACTAGATGAAGCTATGAGGAAAAGCAGAGAGAACATAACGTTAGAGATTGAATTAACAGATTCTGCAGAGTGGGAGAATAGAGATAGAATGAAAGTGAGCACAGTAGCCTCTCCATCTGTATCAGAGCAGTAAAATCCTTTCAGTGAGGTTATGTTTCCTCAATGTTTGCTTACCTCTGATTGCTACAGAATGACTACAATTACAGAGTCTTTTTTTATTTTTTCATGAGAAATACAGCCTTTGGCTCTAGAATTGGGTAGTCATAGGCAGGGGTGGATATAGGAAATTTGGGGCCCTAGGCAGAGATAGGCAGAGGGCCCTCTGAATTGAGAGGACAACACATAAAACAGACCTATTATACAGACACAGAAATGTTAATAGAATAGACATTCATTATTTATTATTTTTTTGTCCCTCTCTTCTTGTCCATTTTCTTGTTTTCCTCTCTATGTTTTGTACTCAGCTGACTTTTCATGCTGTCTCAAAAGGAATGAAAGATTTTTTCCAAGCACTAAGCTCACTTAGCTGATTGCTCCTTCCTGTGTTTTCAAAAACGCGACGGCAAAAGTAAATAACCCAGTCCTTCTTTTCACCACAGACAAGCCATGATGTGATTATCTGTTCTCCCTTTTTCATTTGTATGAAATAATATCTGCATGAATCATGACAGTAGACAACATAGAGGAGAGCAGGAGGAGGGGTTACCAATCTACTTACTCTGGAGAGCAGAGTTTGGTGCTTTTATATGTTGTCGCCAAAGTCTTCAGTAGCAGAAAAAACTCGCTAGATTTGGCACAAGGCACTGTTTTCAAATAAAAGTCGCTAAATATGGTGACAAAAGCGCTAAGCTGGCAACACTGCTCTTCTCATCGTTAGCCTTCAAATGGTTTGCTGCTGTCTCTTTTGACCTTTCTCAGCATGTGTAGCAAATGGACTGATCCAATGTAGTGGACACTGAAGGGGGTGCTGAGGCACACTTAATATTAAAGCTACAGTGTGTAATAATTACAGGGATATACAGTCAGAAATGTAATATATTATACATAACTATGTTATTTATCATAATCTACGAGCTCAGCCTCTTAACCTTAATATTTGC
>NW_015150675.1:574518-576344 GCF_000732505.1 Cyprinodon variegatus | reverse complement strand
GTCCCTGGGTCCATTCAGAACCAGAACATGTTCCTCTCTGGGTCTGTTCAGAACCAGAACCTCCTCGTCCCTGGGTCCATTCAGAACCAGAACATGTTCCTCTCTGGGTCTGTTCAGAACCAGAACCTCCTCGTCCCTGGGTCCATTCAGAACCAGAACATGTTCCTCTCTGGGTCTGTTCAGAACCAGAACCTGTTCCTCTGTCGGTCCGTCCAGAATCAGAACCTCCTCCTCTCTGGGTCAGTTCAGAACCTCCTCCTCTCTGGGTCCATTCAGAACCAACTTCTTTTGTCTGGGTTCGTTTCAGAAGCAACTCCTGCTGGCTGGGTGCATTCAGAACCTAAACCTGTTCCTCCCTGGGTCTATTCAGAACCCAGACCTCTTCCTGTATGGGGCCGTTCAGAACCACAACCTCCTCCTCTCTGGGTCCATTCAGAACCAGGAAATCCTCCTCTCTGGGTCAGTTCAAAACATGAACCTTCTCCTCTCTGGGTCCATTCAGAACCAGAACCTCCATGTCTCTGGGTCCATTCAGAACCAGAACCTCTTTCTCCCTGGGTACATTCTGAAAAAGAAACTTTTCCTCTCTAGGTCCATTCCAAACCACCTCCTCATCTCTGGGTTCGTTCAGAACCAGAACGTCCTCCACTCAAGGTCCATTAAGAACCAGAATCTCCTTCTCTCTGGGTCAGTTCAGAACCTGATCCTGTTCCTCTCTGGAATTGTTCAGAACCAGAACCAACTCCAGCTGTCACAAACTCCTCCTCTCTGGCTCCATTCAAAACCAGAACATGTTCCTCTTTGGGTCTGTTCAGAACCAGAACCCGTTCCTCTGTGGGTCCGTTCATAACCAGAACCTCCTCCTCTCTCAGTCCATTCAAAACCAGAACATGTTCCTCCCTGGGTCTATTCAGAACCCGGACCTCTTCCTCTATGGGACCATTCAGATCAAGAACCTCCTCCTCTCTTGGTCAGTTCAGAACCTGAACCTCCTCCTCTCTCGGTCAGTTCAGAACATGAACCTCCTCCTCTCTGGGTCCATTCAGAACCAGAACATCCTCCTCTCTTGGTCAGTTCAGAACCTGAACCTCTTCCTGTCTGGGTCTGTTCAGAACCAGAACCTCCTCCTCCCTGGGTCCATTCAGAACCAGAACATGTCTCTCTCTGGGTCTGTTCAGAACCAGAACCTGTTCCTCTGTATGTCCGTTCAGAACCAACTCCTTTTGTCTGTGTCCGTTTCAGAACCACCTTCTGCTGGCTAGGTGCATTCAGATCCTAAAATTGTTCCTCCCTGGGTATGTTCAGAACCCGGACCTCTTCCTCTAAGGGACTGTTCAGATAAAGAACCTCCTCCTCTCTGGGTCAGTTCAGAACCTGAACCTCCTCCTTTCTGGGTCTATTCAGAACCAGAAACTTCATATCTCTGGGTCCATTCAGAACCAGAAGATCCTCCTATCTGGGTCAGTTCAGAACCACCTCCTCATGTCTGGGTTTGTTCAGAACCAGATTGTCCTCCATTGTGGGTCCATTAAGAATCAGAATCTCCTTCTCTCTTGGTCTGTTCAGAATCTGAACCTTTTCCTTTCCGGCTACATTCAGAACCAGAACATCCTCCTCTCCAGGTCCGCTGAGAACCAGAAACTCTTCCTCTCTAGGTCCGTTGAGAACCACCTCATTCATCTCTGGGTTCGTTCAGAACCAGATTGTCCTCCATTGTGGGTCCATTAAGAATCAGAATCTCCTTCTGTCTTGGTCTGTTCAGAATCTGAACCTTTTCCTTTCTGGCTACATTCAGAACCAGAACATCCTCCTCTCCAGGTCCGCTG
>NW_015150675.1:569774-572967 GCF_000732505.1 Cyprinodon variegatus | reverse complement strand
GTTCCAAGCTTCAAATCAGAAGGTTGAGGCCAAAACGCTCTTTTCACAGTGAGATAAGGTCATTTTGGCCTCTGTAGCTGTAACAGACAAACCATTAATGATACAGCCATGATCTTTTCTGGCAATCATCTAGAGCTGAAAACTAACTTTGATTGTGAGGAATTTCGAGGCGACTCAGGGAAAGTGAAGTGGTGGAGCCAGACAGCTTTACCTGTATCTCTGGATTAGGGAAATTATGGCATCATGCTGCGTCAAATCTATTGAAGGTATAATATATGAGTTATCTGGTTGTTAAAGTGCTTGGATAAGGCAAACAAGCACACAGGACTTGTCAAAAACTGAGATCAGGCCGCACTCTGCCATCCCACTGTTACTTTGAGAACTACATGACATGTATGGAGGGTGACAAGAGCCACAGTACAATAAATAAATATGTTATGAAATAATTAGTTACAACTTAGACTTAGACAACTTTAATTATCATTTTGTATGCACAACAAATTTGTATACCCAGTGAATTATTTTCTCACTTACTCTTAAAGGAGGAGGAGGATGTGCTTTATCTCTGTCTACCGTGCCCTCCCCTGTCTGCCTTGCCTAGGTCTATGTCTTGTGTTCCCTTTGGAGCCTCTATTTGCATATCTTCCAAAGCTGAATAGTGGATCTCATCAGATCTCGCAATTGATCACCTTTCTTTGATGGGAAGACAGATTAAGGAGGAGCCCTGTGTTCCAGATGGAAAGTTTTTCACCGGATGCACAATGGATTGCTGGCAGAAATGCAAGATTGAGAACCTGACACTGATGTCAGTCAAGGACGTAGAAGATGCGTACATATTTGGATTTTTGTGTAGCAGGAATTCTGATGTTTGGAAATTTGGAAAACATTGAGGACAGGATGTGATCTTTGCACAAGATCGTCTAAGAACGTCTAATGCAGGAATCCAGTTGATAGGCTGTCAAACAAGGGCTGGGTGGGGCCATAGTGTCCCAGACGCAGTAGTCCCAGAGGATGGAGAACAAGCTGGAGATCAGCTCCACACAGTCAAAGGAAGACAAGATAATCCAGAGGGTGAATCTAAAGGTCAAGAACATGCTCAGGATTCAGAACCAGGACATCAGAAGTCCAAAGAGGTTCCGAAGGGACATCCAGAGTGGTGACAGGGAACATATCCAAGTTCAGCAAACATACAGAATCCAGCAGGAGTCCATAGACATGTCAGGCATACAGATCAGATGGGAACAGGCTGTCATGATCTGGCCTGTTTGCTCTCCCTTAATTAGTAATTCCCCTCACCTGCCCTCTTCCTTCCCTGCCTCAATTATAATTTATTNAACCACAACCTCTTCCTCTCTGGGTGTGTTCAAAACCACCTCCTCATCTCTGGGTTGGATCAAAACCAAAACCTCATAATCCCTGGGTCGGTTCAGATCCAGAAGCCCTTACTCTCTTGGTCCATTAAGAACCAGAATCTTTTCTTCTCTTGGTGTGTTCAGAACCAGAACCTCCTACTCTCTGGGTCCGTTCAGAAGCTCCTTCTCTCTGGGTCTGTTCAGAACCAGAACCTCTTCCTCTCTGGGTCCATTCAGAATAGGAACCTCTTCCTCTCTGGGTCAATTCAGAACCACTTCCTCCTATTTGGGTCCATTAAGAACCAGAAACTCTTCCTATCTAGGTCCATTCAGAACCACCTCCCCATCTCTGGGTTCGTTCATAACCAGATCGTCCTCCACTCTGGGTCCATTAAGAACCAGAATCTCCTTCTCTCCTGGTCTGTTCAGATTCTGAACCTTTTCCTTTCTGGCTACATTCAGAACCAGAACATCCTCCTCCCTGGGTCAGTTCAGAACCAGAACCTCCTCCTCCCTGGGTCCATTCAGAACCAGAACATGTTCCCCTCTGGGTCTGTTCAGAACAATAACCTGTTCCTCTCTGTGTACAGTATGTCCAGAATCAGAACCTCCTCCTTTCTGGGTCAGTTCAGAACCAGAACCTCCTCCTCTGTGGGTCCATTCAGAACCAACTTCTTTTGTTTGGGTTCGTTTCAGAACCACCTCCTGCTGGCTGGGTGCATTCAGAACCTAAACCTGTTCGTCCCTGGGTCTATTCAGAACCAGAACCTCCTCCTCTCTGGGTCCATTCAGAATCACGACATCCTCCTCTTTGGGTCAGTTCAGAAAATGAACCTTCTCCTCTCTGGGTCCATTCAGAACCAGAACATTCAAGTCTCTGGGTCCATTCAGAACCAGAACCTCTTCCCCTCTGGGTCTGTTCAGAACCAGGACGTCCTCCTCTCTGGCTCCATTTAGAACCAGAATCTCCTTCTTTCTGGGTCCGTTCAGAATCCGAACCTCTTCCTCTCTGGGTCCATTCAGAACCACCTCCTCATCTCTGGTTTCATTCAGAACCAGAACGTCCTCCACTCTGGGTCCATTAAGAACCAGAATGTCCTCTCTTGGTCTGTTCAGAATCTGAACCTTTTCCTTTCTGGCTACATTCAGAACCAGAACATCCTCCTCTATGGGTCCAATCAGAACCTGAACCTCTTCCTCTTTGGCTCCATTCAGAACCTGATCCTGTTCCTCTCTGGGTTTGTTCATAACCAGAAACAACTCCAGCTGTCTAGGTCTGTTCAAAACCAGAACCTCCTCCTCTCTCAGTCCATTAAAAACCAGAACATGTTCCTCTTTGGGTCTGTTCAGAACGAGAACCCATTCCTCTGTGGGTCCGTTCAGAACCAGAACCTCCTCCTCTCTCAGTCCATTTAAAAACAGAACATGTTCCTCCCTGGGTGTATTCAGAATCCGGACCTCTTCCTCTATGGGACCGTTCAGATCAAGAACCTCCTTCTCTCTGGGTCAGTTCAGAACCTGAACCTCCTGCTCTCTGGTTTCATTCAGAACCAGAACTCTCTACCGTTTTGGTCCATTCAGAACCAGAGCATCCTCTTCTCTGGGTCAGTTCAGGATGTGAACCTCCTCCTCTCTGGGTCGATTCAGAACCTGATCCTGTTCCTCTCTGGGTCTGTTCAGAACCAGAACATGTTCCTTTGTGGGTCTGTTCAGAACCTGAAGCTGTTCTTCTCTGGCTCTGTTCATAACCACAACCTCTTCCTCTCTGGGTGTGTTCAAAACCACCTCCTCATCTCTGGGTTGGATCAAAACCAAAACCTCATAATCCCTGGGTCGGTTCA
>NW_015150675.1:567190-568618 GCF_000732505.1 Cyprinodon variegatus | reverse complement strand
TCTTCCAATTTTTTTTTTTATATTATTTTCTTGGATGGGCTGTACCGACATTGAAATTTCGCCCCGCTGTAGCTTTCGGACAAATAAACTTTTCATCCATCCAAAAGGTGAAGTCACTAGCCATGCTAAACCTGAGCAAGATCTCTCGTAAGCTTACTGTATATATTCCACGCCAAACTAAGTACAGTATACAGTGCCTAGAGTTGCTAACCCAGTGTTCTGTAAATAAAGTTCCATCTTTTCCAGCAATATTACTAAGTGTAGAATAGGCGAACCAGTAGGAAGTTTTCTTATCTAGTTCAGTGAGAAGAGACCAACCAACCAATCAGACATCAAGGTTTCAATTGAAACATCCCTAGCCCCGCCTCCATGACTTTGATTGATGTGCGACAATTTAAATTAATTCAGTGGGCTTCAGCATAGAAACATAAAACAACTAATCAAATCATTAAATAACTATATATCCTTTTTAAAATAAAATCAATCTGTTTAACTGAAGACCATATAATTAATCATATGTTTATTAACTACATTCTGTATTTATTTATGGGGAGTGTTGGCCTTGTGGTTAGAGCAGTGCACTTGTACTCTGAGAAGGTTACAAGTACCCGGTTCCGAACCGGCGGTTCGATCCTTGAAGACTACCACTCCGGCTCCCTGAGCAAGACCCTTAACCCCACATTGCTCCCCGGGTGCCGCACAATGGCAGCCCACTGCTACCCAAGGGGATGGGTTAAATGCAGAGATAAATTTCTCCAATGTGAGATGAATAAAGTTCAATTATTATTTTTTGACTAATGACAGATATATAACAGAGTAGTAGAATTGATGTGAAAACCCACAGAATGTAAAGAATCTAATGGAAAAATATGTCCCAACTGGATGGATTTGTTTGCATAAAAAGACAACTTACATTAAAATGGACATAGAAAATGGAATAACAGAAGGGATGTTGCTTTGGGTGGGAGTTTAAAAGCTGTGGGAAATATGAGTTGATCATTTGCAGTTTTAAATATACTAATATCAAATAGATACGGCATTTCAGTAATTTGTAACAATTAAATTATAAAGCACAAATGTCACATGTAGGAGCCCCTATCCTGGTATTCTGGGCCCAGCAGAGGCTAAGAACCCAATTTGTAGATGGTTTTTAACTGAAAACACAAAGAAAAAGGTCAGATATGATGTTTCAATTGCACTAATAATTATATTTGTTAAACATTTCATAATCTAAAAATGCCACACATTATGTCTAGTGAAATTTAGCTGGTTGTCTTTTTCTAGCAAATAAATCCAAATCGATTTGTTTCAGGAAACGAAAGGAAAATTACAAGGTTCAAAGTGATAATTAATAAATAAAAATAGCAACTACTTATTTTTTCCAGATAGCTTTTACCAGCAAGTAACTGTGAAACCAGTAAACAATCA
>NW_015150675.1:562044-565103 GCF_000732505.1 Cyprinodon variegatus | reverse complement strand
AGTGATAATTAATAAATAAAAATAGCAACTACTTATTTTTTCCAGATAGCTTTTACCAGCAAATCACTGTGAAACCAGTAAACAATCAGGTTTAAAGAGTCATCTACCCTCCCATTAACAGCCGAACTCTACATATGAGGCTATGGATATCCCAGCAACACAGTAATGAAACACAATGGTTTGGTTGTAAACACAGAAAATAATGACATCTAGTTATGTTTGAAAATAGGCAATCTCATGAAAACAACTGACTGTGAAGAGAAAACAATCCGACCACTATTATCAGAATCAACAAACTGTTGTAGCTTCAGCCAAAATTCTGATAACAGAATTTCATTCTTTAAAAGTTTAATCTGTAGTTGTAATGTTGGAAAATGGGGAAAATAGCATTTGAGGAACTGAATGGAATTAAATAAAATCTGAAGATGAAAAAATTATAATTGTTAATTTTGTTTCAGAGCAGAAAGGGAAAAACAGCTAGAATGGTCCAACTAAGACAAGCCTGAAGACTGAAGGGGACATCAGGAATGCAGATGACTAGTATCTCTGCTCATAGTCAGAAAAGACCTTTCCACAAAGTACTGCATTTCATGAGTACGTCTTACCAATTGTTTTATTCTAGCGGCTCTAATGGAAAGTTTTAAACATAGAATTCCAAAAGAGTTAAAAGACGATCCACTGGACTTTGTTTTCCAAGTTTGAAGATGTTTCCCTTCCCATCCAGGAAGCTTTGTCAATTCAAAATGTCAAAAATAGCTCTGAAATCCTAGCTCAATACAGTAGTCAACCAAAACCTTGTTTTGGCTTAGAAAACCTGCAAATTGAACCAGAAGAACAGCTCTACCCCTTAGGAATGGGGCAAATTAAATCTATTGCAGTGTTGTAGGGGACCAGCACTGTATACATAGGAAAACATTGGCTTATTCAATATTGATTCAAGCAACTGTACACAGGGATTAAAGCAAAAAAAAAATTATAATAATAATACCAAAACCAGCCAGAGGATGGCAAAAGTGCAAATATATCTAGTGTGAATGAAGGCTGATTTGCTTCGAAACTAGGTTGTCTGTATAAGTGTCACAGTGAACGCAGAGACGTCCCCGCCCCTTCCGCAGACACTCTACTGCAACTTTCCAAAATTTTAGGTGATCGCAAACAGAAAGGAGGATCCCCGCTCTTTTTTGCCCAAACTTGCCCCCACTTCCTCACCGCCTCGACCATATCTAGACCCACAGCTAGTTCCTGATTGTCCCTCTTGCGCTGTGGCGTAGAATAACATAGCACAGACCACGCCTCAATATTGGGCATAAATCAAAAATGTCTGCCTCAAGCTCACTGTGACACACTGCTGCAAGAGTATAACCAGGCTGTGAGAGGTCGTGTTCAGTGAGGAAAGCACAAACCCTTACTTTTACTCTCATACACGGTCAGTTGTTGATGCTGGTATACAGAGGAGCACCTTGTCAACAGGCAAACCAAGCAACTGCTTGGAGCCCCNCTGTTTTGGTCTGTTTAGAACCAGAACCTCACATCTCGGGTCCATTCAGAACCAGAACATCCTCCTCTCTGGGTCAGTTCAGAATGTGAACCTCCTCCTCTCTGGCTCCATTCAGAACCCGAACCTCCTCCTCTCTGCAACAATTCAGAACCACTTCCTCCTCTTTGGGTCCGTTGAGAACAAGAACTCTTCCTCTCTAGGTCCATTCAGAACCAACTCCAGCTGTCTGGGTCTGTTCAGAACCCGAACCTCCTCCTCTGGCTCTGTTCAGAACCAGAACCTGTTCTGCTCTTGGTCTGTTCAATACCAGACAGTCCTCTTCTCTGTATCCGTTCAAACCTAGAACATTCTCCTCTTTGGGTCTGTTCAGAACCACAACCTCTTCCTCTCTGGGTCTGTTCAAAACCACCTCCTCATCTCTGGGTTTGATCAGAACCAGAACCTCCTCCTCTCTCAGTCCATTCAAAACCAGAACATGTTCCTCTTTGGGTCTGTTCAGAACCAGAACCCGTTCCTTTGTTTGTCCGTTCAGAACCAGAACCTCCTCCACTCTGGGTCCATTCAGAACCAGAACCTCTTCCTCCCTGGGTCCATTAAGAACAAGAAACTCTTCCTCTCCGGGTCTGTTCAGAACCAGGAAATCCTCCTGTCTGGCTCCATTCAGAACCCGAATCTCCTTCTCTCTGGGTCCGTTCAGAATCCGAACCTCTTCCTCTCTAGGTCCATTCAGAACCACCTCCTCATCTTTGGGTCTGTTTAGAACCAGATTTTCCTCCACTCTGGGTCCATTTATAACCAGAATCTCCTTCTCTCTGGGACGATTCAGAACCTGACCCTGGTCCTCCCTGGGTTTGTTCAGAACCAGAACCAACTCCAGCTGTTTGGGTCCGTTCAGAACCCGAACCTTCTCCTCTCTGGGTCCATTCAAAACCAGAATGTGCTCCTCTTGGGTTCTGTTCAGAACCAGAACCCGTTCCTATGTGGGTCCATTCAGAACCAGAACTTCCTCCTCTCTGGGTCCATTCAGAACCAACTCCTTTTGTCTGGGTCCGATTCAGAACCACCTTCTGCTGGCTAGGTGCATTCAAAACCTAAACCTGTTCCTCCCTGGGTTTATTCAGAACCCGGACCTCTTCCTCTATGGGACCATTCAGATCAAGAACCTCCTCCTCTCTGTGTCCATTCAGAACCAGAAACTGCATATCTTGGGGTCCATTCAGAACCAGAACTCTCTCCTGTTTTGGTCTATTCAGAACCAGAACCTCACATCTCTGGGTCCATTAAGAACCAGAACATCCTCCACTCTGGGTCAGTTCAAAATGTAAACCTCCTCCTCTCTGGCTCCATTAACCCCTTGCTCACACTGGCTCCGGTCAGAGGAGCACCTTGTCAACAGGCAAACCAAGCAACTGCTTGGAGCCCCGAGCCGCTGGGGGGCCCCCGAGAGCCAGCTACTGTACATCCGGTAGATAAACAGCAACAGGCGAGCATGAAGTGGCAAAGCTATAGTGACTGAGGAGATGCACAACTGCATTTAAAAATTCAGATTGGATGGAATGTT
>NW_015150675.1:556070-560919 GCF_000732505.1 Cyprinodon variegatus | reverse complement strand
TTGGTGTCAGATTATTTATAGCCTAACATAATGGTGATGAACACTGGTCAGTAGGGCCCCCTAGGATTTTTTGCTTGGGGCCCCCACAGACTCTAGAATCGCCTCTGCTGGTATATCATCTGTTGCCGTAGCTCCCAGCAAACGTGTGGCATAAACAGCACCAGCCCACTTCTTCTTCCTCTGATTGGTTAACACTGTTAGTTTCAGAGCGCTTCTTTGCTACCATTGGCTGACAAACAAAAGAGGGATTTCGATTGTCTTTTTTCAATTTATTTTTGAGTGAGTTTTCTTATCCACAGGAAATCGCTATGAGCCGGAAATACTATAATCCTTGTGTAAAAATATAAAGGCGATGGTTCATGTCAGTTACCGCTCCTTATGGAAGCTTTGTGGCGAAATTTTTTTTTTCCTGCTTTAATAGCCTCCCTTTTTTATCACATTTCTGTTCATTCTAAATTTCCTGGGACTCTTCACCAACTTTCAGCCTGATCGTGCATCGTGTAGTATACAGAAGGTAATGAGGGGCGATCAGCCTCTAACAACCACCTCCCAATCAGGAATCGTAAGGTCAGAAGAAAATCAACACACAAACATGTTTGAAATTCAGTCGGCCGTCATAAGTTCGCATCAAAGCGTTGGGCTGCAGTGTGAGAACATACACTGAGCAGTGAACTTTTAAACCCTGCGGTTTCGTCATACAGCTTGAACTGTAGCTGCAATGATTAAAAATATTGTACAGTGTATGCCAAGCTTAAGAACAGCCTTGCTTGTTACCATTGTTATGTATATGAGGCTGTTATTAGGCATTCTATTCACTCTATTCAGCATGTCTAGTTTTTATTTTTTCTGCTTTTACCTTTCTATAATGATTTTACCTGTAGCACTTTAAGATTTTTATTATATGTAAAGTGCATAACAAAAAATTACTAACAACATTTTTATTATTATGTAATTATTTATTATTATTATTATTATTATTATTATTATTATTATTATTATTATTATTATTATTATTATTATTAAGGACACTGCTCTCATTCCATTCCCAAATCCCTGTCATGTACATAATAAACCGTATATCTTGACAGAAGAACTGTCCTAATTAGATAAACTACCAGGGACAACTTTAGTTTTGACAACAGGCAGGTAATATTAGGGTTTTTGCAGACTCACAGATAATCAATATAAATAATCCTAACATCCTTTTTTACATTTACAGTAGCAGCCATTCAAAATAACCCTTCCCAGTCCAACGCCAACTGAATGGCAGCCCACTTCCCTGCAACTCCAGCTTCCAGCCACTGGAGTGACCCCCTCTTGCATATTTTTTTACTCTGACTCCACCGTTTCACTGAATTACAGGGTCTGACCGTGAGATTATGCTTCTCTTTAGATCTTAATGTCCACAAATCATGACAGAAAGGTTATTTTAGTACAAAGATGTTTAAAAATTAATTTTAGGGGTCCAGCCAAGGACCAGCCAAGGGCCCATCAAGGAAAATTGGGAAATTTAGAATGCTTACTACTGTAACCTTGTAAACCAGATCTTCCATGAATAGAAAGTCATGGATATGTTATTTTTTTACACCTAAATGCTAAATGTGAGTATGCACTTCCTGCAGAAAGTCAGTGTTTTAAGTCATTCTATCACTATATAAGAGTAAGGACATTCAATTTGATTTGAAAAGAAAGTAGATAAAAGAAAAGTAAGACAGGTTACATATTTTCTTTGCTTTGTGTGAATTCTATAAGCTAATAAAGGAGATCCCATTAGGCATGAACATCACAGCAACATATGGCACAGCTTTCTAATATCATTGGCATAACTCATTTATCCCATCTGGTTGTTACTGGATTACTGTGCAGTCAAAAGTCTCACCATGAGTGTGATAAAGCTTTATTGTACTATCACATACATGTCATACTCTAAACTCAGGTTTAAGAGCTGATGAGGGAAAGATAATGATGAGGAGCCAGGAGCAGACATTTAGTAGAATGAAAGTGCCATGAGCAGAGTACTCTCTCTAAGATCACTAACTGATGTCTACTTTATTAATCGTGCTGCAACTATAGGGGAGTTATTTACTCTTGCAATAGATTTTATAAGCTTAATGCTCTTAATCTTTGCCCAATCCTTTTATTCCCACAGCAGATCTATATTGAAACAATGTAAGAATTGTGGGAGGAAACAGACAGATTTTAACACTTTAAAATGATAGGGTAGAGCAAACGGTATAAAAACCAGCACCAAGGCCAGTGGCAACTGGTAAATAGAGGGCGCTATGGTGCAGCCTCACCCACCTAATGACCTTGATTAAGACATAAAAAAACAAAGAAAATTTTAATTATAAAATTAAAATATTTTGAAATATATTAATATATTTTTTTAGATGTGCAAGATAAATGTTTGATCTTTAATGAAGAGTAAAGCTGTTTTATTCGTTGTCGGATTGGTGACATATTTCCGCCCTTGCGCCTCTGCAACACAGATGTATCGGAGATATGACCTCAGAGATCTCGGTAAGCAGCTCTTCTGTGCCCAGAGTTGACAGGAAATGACATCACAGAGGTACTGCAGCTGATTGACAGGTCGAGGTGCAGAACTTTTTAGATGATTTGAGAGAGTGAATGGTGAATGGTGCAACAAAATTTTATTAAGTGAAGTCCCTTAAAACAAAATTACCAAAAGAAACTGGAGGTGAAAGTGATTCCACCTGATCAGCTGTACATCAAAATTAATCAGCAGTTCAAAGACAGAGGGACAAATCATCGACAAATCATCCTAAAGCCTTATATATACACAGAAACCAAGTCGTCTGCTTGTGTGTCGCAGTAAATGCAAATGCACACATAGCTTTTTCCACCTGGATCCCTGCTCTTTTTTTGCCCTCATGACCCTCCATTGTCGCACAAACTTGCCTCCACTTCCTCACCGCCTCGGTCGTATGTAGACTCACAGCTAGTTCGTGATTGTCCCTCTAGTGTTGTGGCGTGGAATAACCTAGCACAGGTCAGGCTTCAATATTGAGCATAAATCAAAAATATCTTAAGCAAGCTCACTGCAACACAATGCTGCGGGAGTATAACCAGCCCTTAAGGATCCTTAAAATGTGACCGAAACATGCGTCCTACATTTCGATCAGGCATCCCCAAGGTCGGTCCTCGAAGGCCGCTGTCCTGCAGGTTTTAGAGGTTTTGCTGCTTTAGCACAGCTGATTATGATCATTGCAGTTCAGCAAAAGCCTGTTAATCACCTTTCAATTAACATCAGCTGTGCTGGAGCAGGGAAACGTCTAAAACCTGAAGGACAGCCCTCNCCTCATCTCTGGGTTTGTTCAGAACCAGCTCGTCCTCCTCTCTGGCTCCATTTAGAACCAGAATTTCCTTCATTCTGGGTCCGTTCAGAATCCGAAACGCTTCCTCTCTAGGTCCATTCAGAACTACCTCCTCATCTTTGGGTTCGTTCAGAACCAGAACGTCCCCCACTCTGGGTCCATTAAGAACCAGAATGTCCTTCTCTCTTGGTGTGTTCAGAATCTGAACCTTTTCCTTTCTGGCTACATTCAGAACAAGAACATCCTCTTCTCTGGGTCCGTTCAGAACCTGAACCTCTTCCTGTCTGGGTCCATTCAGAACCTGATCCTGTTCCTCTCTGGGTTTGTTCAGAACCAGAACCAACTCCAGCTGTCTGGGTCCATTCAGAACCAGAACCTCCTCCTCTCTTGGTCTATTCAGAACCAGAACCTCACATCTCTGGGACCTTTAGAACCAGAACGCACTTCTGTCTGGGTCTGTTTCGAAACAGAAACTGTTCCTCTCTGGGTTAGTTCAGAAACCGAACCCCTCCCTCTCTGCGTACATTCAGAACCACCTCCAGATCTCTAGATCCGTTCAGAACCAGAACCTCCTCCTTTCATGGTCTATGCAGAAACAGAACATCACCTCTCTAGGTCCATTCAGAACATAACCTCCTCCTCTCTAGGTTGGTTCAGAACCACAACATCCTCCTCTCTGGGTCTGTTCAGAACCTGAACCTGTTCTTCTCTGGCTCTGTTCAGAACCAGAACCCATTCCTATGTGGGTCTGTTCAGAACCTGAAGCTGTTCTTCTCTGGCTCTGTTCAGAACCACAACCTCTTCCTCTCTGGGTNTGTGGGTCTGTTCAGAACCTGAAGCTGTTCTTCTCTGGCTCTGTTCAGAACCACAACCTCTTCCTCTCTGGGTGTGTTCAAAACCACCTCCTCATCTCTGGGTTGGATCAAAACCAAAACCTCATAATCCCTGGGTCGGTTCAGATCCAGAAGCCCTTACTCTCTTGGTCCATTAAGAACCAGAATCTTTTCTTCTCTTGGTCTGTTCAGAACCAGAACCTCCTACTCTCTGGGTCAGTTCAGAAGCTCCTTCTCTCTGGGTCTGTTCAGAACCAGAACCTCTTCCTCTCTGGGTCCGTTCAGAATACGAACCTCTTCCTCTCTGGGTCAATTCAGAAACACTTCCTTCTATTTGGGTCCATTAAGAACCACCTCCTCATCTCTGGGTTCGTTCAGAACCAGATCGTCCTCCACTCTGGGTCCATTAAGAACCAGAATCTCCTTCTCTCATGGTCTGTTCAGATTCTGAACCTTTTCCTTTCTGGCTAAATACGGAACCAGAACATCCTCCTCTCTGTGTCAGTTCAGAACCAGAACCTCCTCCTCCCTGGGTCCATTCAGAACCAGAACATGTTCCTCTCTGGGTCTGTTCAGAACTAGAACCTGTTTCTCTGTGGGTACGTCCAGAATCAGAACCTCCTCCTTTCTGGGTCCATTCAGAACCAGAACATGTTCCTCTCTGGGTCTGTTCAGAACTAG
>NW_015150675.1:554061-554749 GCF_000732505.1 Cyprinodon variegatus | reverse complement strand
ACCCCCCAGTTTCTGTTCAGTAAAGAAGCTAACAGGACTAATGTCAAAAAAGTATAACATGAGCATGTTGTAATCTGTATTACTAAGGCTTGATAAAAATGTCTCAATAAAATGAATCCATGCATAGAGGAATGAGTATCTCTAATTTAATGCTTTGTAATACTCTTTTAGTTAGAAATAACTTTGATGTCATTAACAAGCACCCATGACTCTCATATTATATATCCATCCATCCATTATCTGACACGCTTGTCCCAAGTCGGGTTGTGAGGGGTGCTGGTGCCTATCTCCGGCAGTCAATGGGCAAGAGGCGGGGTACACCATGTATAGTAGGCTTGCTAATCTGTAATGAAGTAAAGAAAAGATAAACTACTGCACTAAATCCAATAGTTGATACTACTTCAGCAGTAGTTTCAAGGTGTTGCTTTATTGTATGTCCCGTACCATGTCTTTCAGTTGTGCTGTTCTTTTTGCATCTCGTTACAGGTAATGAAGCAGACTAAAAATGTTTTGTCATTGTCTCCTTTCTATCTCCTCTTTCTTTCATCTTTTCTCTTTTTTTTCTTTTTCTTCTTCTGTTTTTCCTCTTCTGTTCTATTTACATTGCAGTGTCCATATAAACCGTAAAACTCCCTGCATAATTATAATAAAGCAAATCATATGCATGAAACAAGTGGAGCAATATGGC
>NW_015150675.1:540696-551941 GCF_000732505.1 Cyprinodon variegatus | reverse complement strand
AAATCTGTTGGGCTCTTTTTGGCATCAAGACAATTATTCTTATTGCCACATTGCCAGACAGGACACTGTTAAAAAAAATAAAAATAAATCCAATAGTTGAGATGAAAATACCTAAAATATAAATAAATACAGTTTTATGAAAGATTTCCAGGGCATGAAAGAAATTGGGCACACAAACATTGTTATTGAAACTGGAAGAACCAGCTATGCACCCCATCAACCAATCAGAGAAGCTGATCTGGGAGCTGACAGTGAGACAGACACTGATGACACAGAGCGCTGTGATCGCTCCTCTAAAACAGTTTATTAACACCTAAATTAACTTAAAATGCTGAAACCTGCCGACAGAATATGTTTTATTATCCTGGTGCCTGCAGTTTGGATTATTTTGATGAAAAACACCTACCAGCCGCCGCGGTGAACCGCGAGGAGGCGCCCGGCCAGAGGCTGCTGTTGAATTAAGTTTTCAGGTGGATTTTCTTACTTAAAAACATATTAAAACTACTTTATTCCCACTGATCACAGCAAATATAGCTGCAAGGCAAAGAAATGATAGAGTAGCTCAATCTAAACTATAATCTAAACTGCAGGCACCAGGATAATAAAAGTGAACATATTCTGCCGGCAGATTTCTGCAATTTAAGTTCATTTATGCGTCAATAAACTGTTTCAGAGGAGTGATCACAGCCCTCTGTGTCATCAGCGAGGTGTCTGTCTCACGGCCAGCTTCCAGGTTTGATTAATTGACCCGCCCTATTATGTTGTAAACTGTTAATAAAAGGCTTTGCTGTGAAGGGATCTGAGAGAAAAGATGCTGGTTTCTGAGACAGCAGTTTTTCTCCCCTACTGCAGAGGCTGACGTTCCAAATCCCTGTCTGTGTTTGATCATTTCGTCCTCTTAATCTTTTAAACTCACATTTCTCTGGATTTAAAACCCAACATGTACCTGTATATAAAACCCGTGCCCTATAGTCCGGTGCGCCTTATGTGTGTGTTAAATACAGTAATGGCACACATAACTTAGACTGCGCCTTTTAGTAGGGTGCGCCTTATGGTCGTGAAAATACGGTATTTTCCTTACCCTACATGTTACTGGCTGGAGTAGAGCAGGCCTATAGTAAAACAAAGATAATAGGAGTAGAGGGGGGGGGCCAAAAAGAATGTTTTGTCCCGGGCCCTAGCAAACCTGTCAGCTGGCCTGGTGGGGACTATATAGTAGACTTTATAGCAAACTCAGTTAACTGTGCCTTCAGTCAGATGATCACTACTTTTTGCTCCGTTGGTCACATAACTCCTCCTCCACTGCGCAGTGCCTGCGCCATTTTCGCTTTTAGTTTTGGGTAGTGACGGCCTATGGTGACAGTGGGCTGCTGTGACAGCAAATCCCATAATTCTTTGCGAGGAGAGCTCTCTGTGCTAAGCATTCTGGGATATATCTGTCTCTTCTGAGACCTTTCTTTTCTTCTCAAACACTTGTAGACACTTTTTCTCTTAGGACCCTTGGCATCTTCAAAAAAATGCGGGAAGAAAGGTGAACTTCAAAGACTGTCTGAAACCGAGGTCACCACAGATATACGCCCGAATGTGCACACCCACAGAAAAAGATAGCTAACGGGATGAGCGTGTAGGACGGCCTTATGTAAACATTTCACCTGAATGATTAGCAATTAGGAGGACTACTTATTTAGATGGCCAGAAATAAATGATCGTCCTCTATACCTTCAATTCTGCGCGCAGAAGGGAGAGCGTCATGATTTTCCTGAGGAAAAAAAACTCGTCTTACAGAAATACAAAGAGGAAAAGAAAAAGTCTTTGACAGCATTAAAGAGATGCCATATGGTTTGAGAAAAGACTGCTGACTAAATAACAGCAAAAGTTGCACATCAGTGTCATTTAACACAGCCTGCATCCCAATCACAAAAACATAATTTAATTAATTTGGTTAGTTAGACTGTTTAATTCAGTTTTTATATATATATATATATATANAACCTGAATCTCCTTCTCTCTGGGTCCGTTCAGAATCCGAACCTCTTCCTCTCTAGGTCCATTCAGAACCACCTCCTCATCTTTGTGTTTGTTCAGAACCAGATTGTCCTCCACTTTGGGTCCATTTAGAACCAGAATCTCCTTCTCTCTGGGTCGATTCAGAACCTGACCCTGGTACTCTCTGGGTTTGTTCAGAACCAGAACCAACTCCAGCTGTCTGGCTCCGTTCAGAACCAGAACCTCCTCCTCTCTGGGTCCATTCAGAACCATCTCCATTTGTCTGGGTCCGTTTAAGAACCACCTCCTGCTGGCTAGGTGCATTCAGAACCTAAACCTGTTCCTCCCTGGGTCTATTCAGAACCCGGACCTCTTCCTCTATGGGACCATTCAGATCAGAAACCTCCTCCTCTCTGTATCCATTCAGAACCAGAAACTTCATATCTCGGGGTCCATTCAGAGCCAGAACTCTCTCCTGTTTTGGTCTATTCAGAACCAGAACCTCACATCTCTGGGTCCATTCAGAACCAGAACATCCTCCACTCTGGGTCAGTTCAGAACGTAAACCTCCTCCTCTCTGGCTCCATTCAGAACCACAACCTCCATGTCTCTGGGTCCATTAAGAACAAGAAACCCTTCCTCTGTGGGCCTGTTCAGAACCAGAACATCCTCCTCCCTGGGTCAGTTCAGAACCTGAACCTCCTCCTCCCTGTGTCCATTCAGAACCAGAACTCTCTCCTCTCTGGGTCCATTCAATGCAAGAACCTTCAAGTCTCTGGGTCCATTCAGAACCAGAACCTCTTCCTCCCTGGGTCCATTCAGAACAAGAACCTGGGTCTGTTCAGAACCAGGACGTCCTCCTCTCTGGCTCCATTTAGAACCCAAATCTCCTTCTCTACTATTTGGGTCCATTGAGAACCAGAAACTCTTCCTCTCTAGGTCCATTCAGAACCACCTCCTCATCTCTGGGTTCGTTCAGAACCAGATCGTCCTCCACTGTGGGTTCATTAAGAACCAGAATCTCCTTGTCTCTTGGTCTGTTCAGAATATGAACCTTTTCCTTTCTGGCTACATTCAGAACCAGAACATCCTCCTCTCTGGGTCCATTCAGAACCTGAAAATCTTCCTGTTTTGCTCCATTCAGAACCTGATCCTGTTCCTCTCTGGCTCCATTCAAAACCAGAATATGTTCCTCTTTGGGTCCATTCAGAACCAGAACCTCCTCCTCTCTATATCCATTCAGAACCAACTCCTTTTGTCTGGGTCTATTTCAGAACCTCCTGCTGGCTGGGTGCATTCAGAACCTAAACCTGTTCCTCCCTGGGTCTATTCAGAACCCCGACCTCTTCCTCTATGGGACCGTTCAGATAAAGACCCTCCTTCTCTCTGGGTCAGTTCAGAACTTGAACCTCGTCCTCTCTGTATCTGTTTAGAACCAGAACTCTAACCTGTTTTTTTCTATTCAGAACCAGAACCTCACATCTCTGGGTCCATTCAGAACCAGAAACTCTTCCTCTCGAGGTCTGTTCAGAACCTTGACGTCCTCCTCTCTGGCTCCATTTAGAACCCGAATCTCCTTCTTTCTTGGTCCGTTTAGAATCCGACCCTCTTACTCTCTGGGTCAATTCAGAACCACTTCCTCCTCTTTGGGTCCGTTGAGAACCAGAATCTCTTCTTCTCTAGGTCCATTCAGAACCACCTCATTCATCTCTGGGTTCGTTCAGAACCAGATCGTCCTCCACTCTGGGTGTATTAAGAACCAGAACCTCTTCCTCTCTGGGTCCATTCAGAACCACTTCCTCCTCTTTGGGTCCGTTGAGAACCAGAAACTCTTCATCTCTAGGTCCATTCAGAACCACCTCCTCATCTCTGGGTTCGTTCAGAACCAGATCGTCCTCCACTCTGGGTCCATTAAGAACCAGAATCTCCTTCTCTCTCGGTCTGTTCAGAATCTGAACCTTTTCCTTTCTGGCTAAATTCAGAACCAGAACATCCTCCTCTCTGGGTCCGTTCAAAACCAGAACATGTTCTTTTTTGGTTCTGTTCAGAACCACAACCCGTTCCTCCGTGGGTCCGTTCAGAACCAGAACCTCCTCCTCTCTGGGTCCATTCAGAACCAACTCCTTTTGTCTGGGTCTGTTTAAGAACCACCTCCTGTTGGCTGGCTGCATTCAGAACCTAAACCTGTTCCTCACATGGTCTATTCAGATCCCGGACCTCTTTCTCTATGGGACTGTTCAGATCAAGAACCTCCTCCTCTCTGGGTCAGTTCAGAACGTGAACCTTCTTCTCTCTGGATCCATTCTGAACAAGAACCTCCATGTCTCTTGGTCCATTCAGAACCAGAACCTCTTCCTCCCTGGGTACATTCAGAACAAGAAACTCTTCCCCTCTGGGTCTGTTCAGAATCCGAACTTCTTCCTCTTTGGGTCAATTCAGAACAACTTCCTCCTCTTTGGGTCAATTGAGAACCAGAAACTCTTCCTCACTAGGTCCATTCAGAACCACCTCCTCATCTCTGGGTTCCTTCAGAAACAGATCGTCCCCCACTCTGGGTCCATTAAGAACCAGAATCTCCTTCTCCCTTGGTCTGTTCAGAACCTGAACCTCTTCCTGTTTGGCTCCATTCAGAACCTGATCCTGTTCCTCTCTGGGTTTGTTAAGAACCAGAACCAACTCTAGCTGTCTGGGTCCGTTCAGAACCACAAAGTCCTCCTCTCTGGCTCCATTCAAAACCAGAACATGTTCCTCTTTGGGTCTGTTCAAAACCAGAACCCGTTCCTCTGTGGGTCCATTCAGAACCAGAACCTCCTCCTCTCTGGGTCCATTCAGAACCAACTCGTTTTGTCTGGGTCTATTTCAGAACCACCTCCTGCTGGCTGGGTGCATTCAGAACCCCGACCTCGTCCTCTATGGGACCGTTCAGATCAAGAATCTCCTCCTCTCTGGGTCAGTTCAGAATGTGAACCTCGTCCTCTCTGTATCCATTCAGAACCAGAACTCTCTCCTGTTTTGTTCTATTCAAAACAAGAACCTCACATCTCTGGGTCCATTCCGAACAAGAACATCCTCCTCTCTGGGTGTGTTCTGAACGTGAACCTTCTCCTCTCTGGGTCTAGTCAGAACCAGAACCTCCATGTCTCTGGGTCCATTCAGAACCAGAACCTCTTCCTCCCTGGGTCCATTCAGAACCAGGATGTCCTACTCTCTGGCTCCATTTAGAACCCGAATCTCCTTCTTTCTGGGTCCGTTCAGAATTCGACCCTCTTACTCTCTGGGTCAATTCAGAACCACTTCATCCTCTTTGGGTCCGTTGAGAACCAGAAACTCTTCGTCTGTAAGTCCATTCAGAACCACCTCATTCATCTCTGGGTTCATTCAGAACCAGATCGTCCTCCACTCTGGGTCCATTAAGAACCAGAATCTCCTTCTCTCTTGGTCTGTTAAGAATCTGAACCTTTTCCTTTCTGGTTACATTCTTAACCAAAACCTCTTCCTCTCTGGGTCCATTCAGAAACAGGACATCCTCCTCTCTGGCTCCATTTACAACCCGAATCTCCTTCTCACTGGGTCCGTTCAGAATCCGAACCTCTTCCTCTCTGAGTCGGTTCAGAACCACAACCTCCTCATCTCTGGTTCAATTAAGATCCAGAGGCCCTTCCCCTCTGGGTCCAGTCAGAACCAGAATCTCTTCTTCTCTTGGTCCTTTCAGAACCAGAACCTCCTCCTCTCTGGGTCTTCTCAGAACCAGAACCTGTTCCTCTTTGCGTCCGTTCAGAAACCGAACCTCTCCCTCTCTTGGTACATTCAGAACCACCTCCTTCCCTCTGTGTTCGTTCAGAACCAGAACGTCCTCCTCTCTGGGTCCTTTCAGAATCACTTCCTTCTCTCTGGGTTTGTTCAGAATCAGAAACCATTCCTCTCTTGGCCAGTTCAATACCATAATGTCCTCCTCTCTGTATCCATTCAGATCCAAAACGTCCTCCTCTCTGTATCCATTCAGAACCAAAACGTCCTCCTCTCTGGGTCTATTTAGAATAGGAACCTCTTCCTCCCTGGCTCCATTAAGAACCAGAAACTCTTCCTCTCTGGGTCCGTTTAGAACCAGGATATCCTTCTTTCTGGGTCCGTTCAGAATCCGAACCTCTTCCTCTTTGGGTCCTTTCAGAACCATTCCCTCCTCTCTGTGTCCGTTTTGAACCAGAAACTCTTCCTCTCTGGGTCCGTTTAGAACCAGGATATCCTTCTTTCTGGGTCCGTTCAGAATCCGAACCTCTTCCTCTTTGGGTCCTTTCAGAACCATTCCCTCCTCTCTGTGTCCGTTTTGAACCAGAAACTCTTCCTCTCTGGGTCTGTTCAGAACCACCTCCTCATCTCTGGATCCATTCAGAACCATTACCTCATCTCTGAGTCCCTTTAGAACCAGAACCTCCTCCTATCGGGGTCCATTCAGAACCCGAAACTGTTTCTCTCTGGGTCCGTTAAGAACCAGAACTTCCTCATCTCTGGGTCCGTTCAGAACCAGAACCTCATTCTCTCTGGGTCCATTCAGAACCTTCCCTCCTCTCTGGGTTTGTTCAGAACCAAAACGTCCTCCTCTCTGGTATTTTTTTTAGAACCAAAACCTCTTCCTCCCTGAGACCATTTAGAACCAACTCCTCCTCCCTGGGTCCATTCAGAACCAAAAACTCTTCCTCTCTGGGTCCGTTTAGAACCAAGACGTCCTCCTCTCTGGGTCCATTTAGAACCAGAATCTCCTTCTCTCGGGATCCGTTCAGAACCAGAACCTCCTCCTCTCTTGGTCTATGCAGAACCAGAACCTTATATCTCTGGGTCCATTCATAACCAGAACCTCCTCCTCTCTTAGTCGGTTAAGAAACCACAACCTCCTCATCTCTGGGTCCGTTCATATCCAGAAGCCCTTCCTCTCTGAGTCCATTCAGAACCACCTCCTCCTCATCTCTGGATCCGTTCAGAACCAGAACTTCACATCTCTGGGTCCATTTAGAACCAGAACCTCCTCTTCTCTGGTCCTGTTCAGAACCACCTCCTCATCTCTGGATCCGTTCAGAAGCAGAACCTTCTCCTCTCTTGATCTATTCAGAACGAGAACCTGTTCCTTTCTGGGTCCTTTCAGAAATTGAACCTCTCCCTCTCTGTGTCGGTTCAGAACCACAACCTCCTCATCTCTGGGTTCGTTCAGATCCAGAAGCCGTTCCTCTCTGGGTCAGGTCAGAACCACAACCTCCTAATCTCTGGGTCCGTTCAGAACCAACTCCTTCTGTCTGGGTCTGTTTCAGGACCACCTCCTGCTGGCTTGGTGCATTCAGAACCTGAACCTGTTCCTCTCTGGTTCTATTCAGAACCCGGACCTCTTCCTCTACGGGTCAGTTCAGATCAAGAACCTCCTCCTCTCTAGGTCTTTTCTGAGCCAGAACATCCTCCTTTCTGGATCCGTTTAGAACCACCTCCTCATCTCTAGATCCGTTCAGAACCAGAACCTCCTTCTCTGTTGGTCGGTTCAGATCCAGAAGCCCTTCCTCTCTAGGTCTATTTGGATCCAAAACCTCTTCCTCTCTGTGTCAGTTCAGAACCACAACCTTCTACTCTCTGGGTCCGTTCAGAAGCTCCTTCTCTCTGGGTCTGTTCAGAACCAGAACGTCTTCCTCTCTGGGTCCGTTCAGATCTAGAAGCCCTTTCTCTCCGGGTCCATTCAGAATCAACTCCTTCTGTCTGGGTCTGTTTCAGGACCACCTCCTGCTGGCTTGGTGCATTCAGAACCCGAACCTCTTCCTCTACAGGTCCGTTCAGATCCAGAACCTCTTCCTCTACGGGTCAGTTCAGATCCAGAACCTCCTCCTCTCTAGGTCTTTTCTGAACCAGAACATCCTCCTTTCTGGATTTGTTTAGAACCAGAACAGGCTCCTCTCTGTGCCCGTTCACAAGCAGAACCTCTTACTCTCTGGGTCCATTCAGAATCAACTCCTTCTGTCTGGGTCTGTTTCAGGACCACCTCCTGCTGGCTGGGTGCATTCAGAACCCAAACCTCTTCCTCTACAGGTCCGTTCAGATCCAGAACCTCCTCTCTAGTTCTTTTTTGAACCAGAACATCCTCCTTTCTGGATCTGGTTAGAATCAGAACACCCTCCTCTCTGGGTCCATTCAGAACCAGAACCTCCTCCTCTCTTTGTCCATTCAGACCCAGAATCTCTTCCTCTCTTGGTCTGTTCAGAACCAAAACATCACCTCTCTTTGTCCATTCAGAACAAGAACCTCTTTCTCTCTTAATCGGTTCAGAATCAGAACCTCCTCCTCTCTGTGTCTGTTCAGAACCAGAACATCCTCCTCTCTGCGTCGGTACAGTACCAGAACCCCCTCCTCTCTGGGTCGGTTAAGAACCAGAACCTCCTCATCTCTGGGTCCATACAGAACCAGAATCTCTTCCTCTCTTGTTCCGTTCAGAACTAGAACATTGCCCTTTTTGGGTCCTTTCAGTACAAGAACCTCCTTCACTCTTGATCATTGCAGAACCAGAACCTTTTTTCTCTCTTGGTCTATTCAGTACCAGATCATCACCTCTCTGAGTCCATTAAGAACAAGAACCTCCTCCTCATTCAGAACCAGAACGTCTTCTCTCTCGGTCGGTTCAGAACCAGAACCTCCTCCTCTCTTGGTCCATTGAAAATCAGAACCTTTTCCTCTATGGGTCCATTCAGATCCATAACCTCCCCCCACTCTTGGTCCGTTCAGACTCAGAAGACCGCTTTGGCTTTTTCCCTGAAACATGCAAACCTTTACTGTTACAGCCATGATCTCTTCTGACAATCATTTTAACCTGAAAACTATCAATATAAAGTAGACTTGAGCAGAATTGTTTGGTTCAAAGCTTCAAATCAGAATTTGATGATCTATGGCCAAAATGCTGATGAAGATTTTCAGTCATTCAGGTCATAGTCATTCAGTAAAAGTTCAAAAAAATATCCACTGGACATGGTTTCCAAGATTTGAAGACGTTTCACCACCTCTCCAGGAGGCTTTCTCAATTCAAATGTCTGGATCCGCAGTGAGTTTGAGTCTTATATAGACAAAGCATTATATCGCTTGGAAACATGCAAATGGTAACCGGTGGGTTGTTTGGTACCATTGTTATCCTGTAATATCTGAAACCTGTCTATGGTTCTGAGGGTCAGTCATTAAAGGAGGGGGATTGCCATTAAGAGGGGGATTGTCTCCTGCAATATCTGAAACCTGTCTATGATTGTTAAGGGTCGGTCGTTAAGGAGGTATTGTTCACCGGCTGGAGCGGGTAAGTGCTTCGTTCCCCTGTGATGGGGTGTGGTAATATCTTGAAAAGATATCTATGATGTAATTGTATGTTTTTGGAAGCTGGAATCTGATTCCACCACCTCTGTTTAAAGTTGTTTCTTCTCTCTTAACATAGATGGCTTCCTTCATGCCTCTCTCAAACCACCTATTTTCTTTATCCAGATTGTGAACATTCTGCTCCTCAAAAGAATGCCCTTTGTCCACAAGGTGTAGATGTACTGTACTGCAGAGTCTTGTCCAGAGGAGGCCGCTCTTCTGTGTTGGGCCTTGCGTCTGTGGAGAGGTTGTTTGGTTTCTCCAATATAAAGATCAGAGCATTCCTTGCTGCACTGAACAGCATATACCACTCCGCTCATATTCGGTCTGAGGGTTTTATCTTTAGGATGCACTAGCCTCTGTTAAAGGGTTTAATTTGGTTTGAAATGTACTGGAATCTTGTGTTTGGAGCTTTTCAGACACTCCAGCAGCATAAGGGATTATGATGTTATTGCGTTTAATTTTCTCATCGCTATCTTCTGTTGCGTGTCTTTTGGATTTCCTTGCTGATTTGATAAATGCCCAGTTTGGATATCCACAGTGTTGGGATCCAGAGGCTTGCCCTCCAGAGGGCACCGAGGATCCCTTCCTGTTTGTATGTTTTTTCTGTTGGGATCTGGGGTACTGTTGGGATCTGGAGTTTCTGCCACCTGTCTCAAGCAGAGAGCGCCATGGGTCTCCTGAGCTGGAGCCTCCTGCACACCTGAGGATCATCAGCTGATCAGCAGACCAGCTACATAAGCAGCAGCCAGACCTGTCTTCAGCGCCGGAGTGTTGACCAGTTTTGGTTAGCAACACCTGAGCCTCAGCCTGCACATAGAATCTCAGACTACTCTGGAGAAGAGTTTTCGATTGACTTCCGTGGCAGAGCCGCTACTTCCGGTTGGAGTGATGCCATGCTTAAAAACATCTTCATAAACGCATTAAATAAAGAAATTAAGGACAAACTAGTAACAATAGATGAACCTGCAACCCTGGAAGAACTTATCTGCATAGCAATCTATCCAGATCACAGACTACGAGCCAGAGCCGAGCCCAGATCCAGGAATCCAGTTCAACCCAGCTCAGCCCAGTCTAGCCCAGTCCAGTCCAGTCCAGTCCAGTCCAGCCCAGTCCAGCTCAGTCTTGCCCAGTACAGCTCTGTACAGCCTTGTTCAGTCCGTCTTTACGCCAGGTCAGTTTCAGCCACCACTTACATGATCGTCAGTTAGCACCATCCATTAGGAAACTTAAAATCAGACCACAAGTCACAACCCAAACAGTCAGAGCTCCCGTAATCCATGAGTCAGACCTCTGGAACTTCTACTACGGGGATCGAGATGATCTTTTCCCCTTCTTGTCACCTCATAATGAACCAATTAGTCCTACTCCTAAGCCCGTTAGCATTTCAGCTAAACCTGCACCTGAACCCACTTGCACACCAGTTAGCCTGTTGCCACAGTCAGTCTGTGAACCCATTAGCCCAGCCTCTAAGACCCCCCGACATAAGAGACGGCGTCGCCGTAAGCCCGCTCTGAGCCGTCTAGAGACCCCTGAACCAGCTCTGAGCCGTCTAGAGACCCCTGAGCCAGTTCTGAGCCATCTAAAGACACCTGAGCCAGCCCTGAGCCATCTTGAGTCAGCTCTGTGCCATTTAGAAACCCCTGAGTCAGATCTGTACCGTTTAAGACCCCTGAACCAGCTCTGAGCAGTCTAGAGACCTCTGAGCAGGTTCTAAGCCATCAAGAGACCCCTGGGTTAGCTCTGTGCCGTCTAGAGACCTCTGACTTAGCTCTGTGCCGCCCAGGGACCCCTGAGCAGAACTTTAAAGAAGCGTCAGAATTCGAGGTATGTGATTTTACGCCTCCTAGGACCTCTCTGCAGGTGCTCCAGACCGCCAAGAGTCCTCTACGAGCAT
>NW_015150675.1:534383-539657 GCF_000732505.1 Cyprinodon variegatus | reverse complement strand
GTCCCCGCGGCCGTCCTCCAGAACATCTGCTTCGCCTTCGGCCCCGCGGCCGGCCTCCAGAGCGTCTGCCCCGCTGCCGGTCCTACGGCCGGCCACCTGAGACTCTACTTTATAAACTCTCAGAGCCTTTTGTTGTTTTTGTCCACCTTAAGTGGATCGTTTTTTGTTCGGGACTCAGTTTTTGTTTTTTGCCCTCCTTGCCTGGTTCCCCCTCCGCCCACCCTGGGTGGGTTGTTTTTTGTTTTGGACTCTGTTTTTGTTGTTTCTTGCCCTCCTTGCTTAGTGCCCCCTCCGCCCGCCCTGGGTGGGTTGTTTTTTGTTTGTTGTTTCTTTATGGACTATTCTGAGGGCGTCTGGAATCCGCCCTTGAGGGGGGGGCTCTGTTGGGATCCAGAGGCTTGCCCTCCAGAGGGCGCCGAGGATCCCTTCCTGTTTGTATGTTTTTTCTGTTGGGATCTGGGGTACTGTTGGGATCTGGAGTTTCTGCCACCTGTCTCCAGCAGAGAGCGCCATGGATCTCCTGAGCTGGAGCCTCCTGCGCACCTGAGGAACATCAGCTGATCAGCAGACCAGCTACATAATCAGCGGCCAGACCTGTCTTCAGCGCCGGAGTGTTTACCAGTTTTGGTTAGCAGAACTTGAGCCTCAGCCCGCACATAGAATCTCAGACTACTCTGGAGAGTAACCTTGATTCTAACCTGCCTCTGTCTTCTCTGCTCCTAGGAAAACCCGACTGAAGTCTGTAGCTCTGGAGGAGCTCATGTTTGGAAACATGCCTGCCTGCCCAGAGAAGCCAAACCTGAAGATTCTCTGTCTGTGTCTCCTGGTAAGTTCTCATGAGTGAACTAGGAGAACAACTCAAGGTCCCATTACAGGACTCCTCAGAGAACCATATTCATGTTGCTCTTTCATTACCATGGGCTTATGCAGATTTACATGGATATTGTGGATAGTTAAGGTCTTAAACCTCAACAACTAAGAAATAAAAAGACTTACTGGTTGTGTGTTGGGGAGAGACAGAGATAAACTTGGGTGGCAGCAGATTGTTGGTTTGATGAGAAAGTATGACACCAGAGCATACCAGCTCCTATCATCTGTCTCCCTCTCATCTCTGCCTTGGTCTCCTTCGTGTCATGGTGCATTTGCTTTACAGACATGAAATTATGCTTATGTGATGTGATGCACACACACATATAATCACACATTTTTTGAGAGCTGGAGAAACCCCTAATGAATCAGCCTCAATTAAAAAGAAATGGAAGAAATTAGGAGGCTTTATACCTTAAATCAAGATTTATACAGAGGCATGCAGGGAAAGGGGAAACTAATTTAGGAATATGTGCCAGTTTGACTAAATCTAACACGAGTTTTCTTTGGGACAGAAAACAGCTGCTCACGTCCTGAATGTTAAGACTATGTCCTGTTCTTATAAATTTTCTTAAGTTTTGGGGGGAATTTGTCTAGCTCATGAACAGTGATATACCTGTAATGTAATGATTTATTTCATTACAACATACAACATATGATGAGTGAAAACTTTTTTAGTTAAATTTTTAATAAAAAGCTGTGGCTTATTGTGCCGACTCATTCAGTTAAACATTAACACTAATGTTCAAATCAGCAATAAACTTAAAGGGGTGTTATTCAATAAATTAACTCCTGTGTTAGCACATAACCTATCTTATATATTCATTTATATGTACCCCATATTTTAATTGAATTCAATTCAGTTTATTTCTATAGCCCACATTCACAACACATGTCAACTCAAGGCAGTTTACAGTTCACCAGATCATACAGTCAAATTGATTCAAAGGGAAAACTCCCTTTAAACAGGAAGAAACCTCCAGCAGAAGCAGGCTCAGTGTGAGCAGCCATCTGCCGAGGCTGACTGGGGTTCAAGGAGACAGAAGCAGAGATACAAAAGGCAACTGTAAAAGTCCAGAAACACACTAACAGGCAGACGAGCTCCGAGCCAACTCCCATGCCAGAGGATGAAGAAAGCACATCCAGCCAGTCACAGTCAGAGAAACAGGACCACACTGAAATCACCACACTGGATCCTCCTGGGCTGGAGCCCTCCAGCACAGCTGACGCTCATCAGCTCATCAGGAGACAGGCCTTTATAAGCAGCTGCCAGACCTTGCTTCGACGCCATTCTGGAATCCACCTGCTGCTCTTGGGAAAGAGCTAATCACTTCAACTAAGGTCTGTTCACTGGAAGNGACAAAAAATAAAGACAGCTCTTTTGGTTTCTTATTTAAAAACAAACCAAAAAGAAAACAGGATTTTCTTGATTCTCCTCAAACTTTCACAATTGAAAAAAAGGTTAAATGTTGAATCTATTACCAGAAACAAACTACAGCTCTCATATGAGAACTCATCTGAACAACTTGGCCACATTGGCAACAACTAACGCCTTAATAAAATGAATAAACTACAAATATCATCTGCCCAGAGTTTCTCACATTGTTATAATGTCATGCTAATCTTTAAAACAGTGGTGTCCAAATTTATTCCTTTCTGCTATCTGCCATGTTAAAATTGCATTTCAAGAAAGAAAAACAGCTGAAGCTCTGCTTTTTCTGCAGTGACGAACCAGCTCCACTGGCTTGGAGCTCGCCTGCCTGGCTGTGCGTTTCCTGGACGGGGCCACCTTTTACAGCTACTTTTTGTATCTCTGCTTCTGTCTCCTTGAAGATGGCCGCTCACACTGAGCCTGGTTCTGCTGGAGGTTTCTTCCTGTTAAAAGGGAATTTTTCCTCTCCACTGTCGCTACAAGCATGCTCAGTGTGAGGGATTGCCTTTGAGTCAATGAGTTGATGCAATAAACTGGTTTTCCTTTGATAGAAAACTTTGAATCAATTTCACTGAATGATCTGGTGAACTGTAAAGTGAATTGAGATGACATGTGTTGTGAATTGCTGCTATATAAATTAATTGAAATTTGAATTAATACACTGTAGCCACAGCTGCCCTGGTGCATGCTTACAGAAGCAAGCCTGTTGTAAAGGGGCACTACTGGGCCCTCTGAACACCATCAACACATTGACGATTGACAGTGACTGAGCCGGGATTCAAACCGTCCACCCTCCAGTTTGGAACAAGGATTCTACCAACAACCAGGGGTGGATTTAGGAAATTTGGGACCCTAGGCAAAGACCCATAGGGCCATCTGAACTGAAAAGACAACACATAAAACAGACCCATTATACAGATACAGACATTTTAACAGAATATACATACCTTATTTGTTCTTCCTTTTAGCCCGCTCTTTTTATCCATTTTGTTGTCGTTTTTCTCTGTTTTCTTTTTTCTTTTCATATTGGCAGTGTGGTCAGCTGACTTTTCATGCTGTCTCAAAATGAGTGAAAGATTTTACTTAGCTTAGCTGTGTTAGCTGTGTTTCCAAAAAGGCGACAGCAAAAGTAAATAACACAGTCCTTCTTTTCACTGCAGGCAGGCCATGATCTGCTTGACAACTGAAATTGGAAGCCACCTTTAAAGATGGACCATATGTTATATAAAAAAAAGTTTTTTATGGTCAGATGAGACAAAGATTAAGATATCTGACGTTGGCTACAATAAAAATGGATAAAGATAAATCATTTAAAGCTAATGATGCTTTAGAAAGCTGATGCATGGTTGTGGCACACTCATGCTGAGGATCTGTGTTGTGTTACTAAATCGTGAGTTTTGTTCAAATGTTGTTGCAACCAAAAAACATGGTTTTTAAATGAAATAAAAAAAATATATATAATCCAAACTTGAAACCTTAAAAGGTTTTGAGAGTAAATTTGTTGTTTTCTCAGATTCTTTTTCCAAATAATAATTTTTTAAACACTTTTTTTGTGACAGATTTTATATACATATATACACACACACACACACACACACACATATATATATATATATATATATATATATATATATATTTTTTTTTTTTCCTGTTTTTTTAAAATGAGTTTTACATATTGCCTTCCAAGCTGCTCAGTGGGCAGTGGGTAGCAGGTTCTGGGTTCAATTCCTGGCCTTGGTTCTTTCTGCATGGGGTTTGCATGTTCTCCCTGTGCATGTGTGGGTTCTCTCTGGGTACTCCGGATTCCTCCCACAGTCCAAAAACATGACTGTTAGGTTAATTGGCTTCTTTGAATTCTCTCTAGGTGTGCGTGAATGGTTGTTTGAGTACTTGGGATAAGCATGATGGAAAATGGATGGATGAATATTGCATTCTTTTTAAAATGCAGAAGAAGACTTCTTTGCAACATGCTTATAGGTCACTGTCGGCATTGAGAGAGAGCGTTTGCATTTGGCAAAAAGCTGAAGACAATATTACATTTTAAAAATAAACTAGAATGAAAAATAAAATATAATATAAATCTGTAATTTTTTTTAAATAATAAAATTTGAAAAAAAAAAAAAAGAAAACAACAAAACTATTGTCAGAGATAACAGCAAAGTTATTCTCAAAATCTTTTTTTGATAAAAAATTTTATTTCCAGATTGCATTTTTTCAAATTCAAACGTAACTTAACAAAATTTGTTGCTCTTTTCATTTCTGTTCACAAAACATGTTAATTTCCTGCAAAAATGGTACAACAAAAGTCACCCTATACCGCAGGGAGAGCAGAATTAGGAAGAAAGCAAATTTCCTACAAAAGAAATGAATATGGAGCTAAACTGAGTCAGAAAATTTGTTAATTTTTTTTACCAAAAAATAATAATGTGAAACTGGAAAACAATATTTAACGCTGGGAAAAGTTTTTTGAAATTGGAAAACTGTTTTACAACTGAAAATAAATGCTTATTGTTCTATTTTTTTAATCAGAGGTTGGCCTAGTGGTTAGAGCAGTGCGCTTGAGCTCTGAGAAGGTTGCAAGTGCCTGGTACGATCCACACAGACTGGCAGTCTGGGTTCATGAGCAAGACCCTTAACCCCACACTGCTACCCGGGCGCCACACAATGGCAGCCCCCTGCTCCCCAAGGAGATGGGTTAAATGCAGAGGGTGAATTTCACCATTTTTGGACAATAAAGAGATTTACATTGCTTCAAACATAGCATCAAACTTTTACCTTTTAGATGATTTTTTTTATCCTTTTATAATTTTTTTAAACCCTAACACAGAATTTGGATGAAATTTAAAAAGCTGAATAATTTAATAATATAGTATAAATATAATAAACAGAAGCAATAAAAAAAAACAGATCAATCTTATGTTCTTTTTTTTTTCTCAATCAAACAAAGTACAAAACATTATAGTTTGACAGAAAAT
>NW_015150675.1:531471-533931 GCF_000732505.1 Cyprinodon variegatus | reverse complement strand
ATGTCGTCACAATGTTTTTGATCACTGCTGCTTACCTTATCAAGACTGCACTTTAAAAAATGAAATAGTCTAGAGAGCTGTACTTAATGAAATTTATTTTTGTTTACACTTATGTGTACAAAATGACAAATAAAATCTAAGTCTAAACCATATGCCATGAAAAAAAAAAGATTGGGTGCCATGTGATTTCTTTCACAAAGTTTCCACCTAAACCCCTTTCATGCGTCACACAGATGAGAACTGATAATGGAGCGCTTTCTGTTCAGCTCTTGGTTGCAAGGTCTCCCTCACATCCGGTTATCATCCTCAGACCAATGGGCAGACGGAGAGGATGAACCAGCAGCTTGAGTCTACTCTCCGCTGCCTGTCATCAAACAATCCGACTGACTGGAGTCAGTACCTGTCCTGGACGGAATACGCTCTCAACTCTCACAAATCTGCTGCTACCGGTCTTTCACCCTTTCAGGTCTCTCTAAGGTACCAACCTCCACTATTCCCTGCAGACGAGAGAGAGATTGCAGTCAGGTCCGTCAATCAACACATCCATCGCATCCACCGAACCTGGAATGATACCATCACCACCCTCAATCGCACCTCTGCCGCAAATAAGAGATTTGCAGACAATCGAAGATGTCCTGCCCCCGAGTATGCACCCGGCCAAGAGGTATGGCTTTCTACCAGGGATATTCCGCTTAAATCCATGTCTCGTAAACTGTCTCCCAAATTCATAGGACCATTCAAAATCACCAGGATCATCAACCCCTCCGCTGTCCGTCTACAACTGCCACCTACCCTACGAATACATCCCACCTTTCACGTCTCACAAATAAAACCTGTCGTCACCAGTGCCCTTTGCCCGCCTTCCGACTCCCCTCCACCCACCCTGGACATTGACGGTCATCTGGCCTACACAGTCCGGAGGATCCGAGGATCGCACCTGGGTTCCTGGTTCCTATATCCTCGATCCAACCCTCATCGAGGACTACGAGAGGTCTCTTCCGTCCACGTCTTCTGGACCGCCAAGAGGCGGTCGTTGAGAGGGGGGTACTGTCAGGATCTGGAGATCTACCATCTGTCTCCAGCAGAGAGCGCTGTGGGTCTCCTGGGCTGGAACCTCCAGCACACCTGAAGCTCATCAGCCCATCAGGAGATCTTCCTTCATAAGCAGCAGTCAGACCTTCCTTCGACGCCGCAGTGTTGACCAAGTTTGGTTCGCAAACCTGAGCTTCTGATAATTAGAGAAACCTTTTGATTCCTGAGAGAAACTAGTTTTCTAACTTGCCTTTGTCTTCTTTGATCACAGAAAAACCGACTGAAGTCTGAAGCTCTGGATGAGCTTAACCTGGAAACCTGCCTGCCTGCCTAAGTAAGCCAAACCTGAAGACCTCAGTCTGGATTCCTTCATCAGCTCTTTGGGAAAGAGCTAGGAAACTACCCAAGGTTGAAACTCTCTATCTAGAAGCTAGACGCTGCTGCTGCTGAGCTCTCTGCCCCTTCCACAGTTCTCTGGATCTTACCGGCTACCCCTCTCAAAGGGATCTGTCAAAACCTCTTCAAGGTACGAACAGAATTATACTCACTCGTCAAGCCATTTACTCACTGGCTAACCAAACTCTCATCTCTCCAGATAGAAGTGAAACCAGTCCCGGACCTGCACCAGAATCAGTCCTGTCTTACTCTGTGTGTTCCTATCAATAAACTCTGTTAAACTTTACTCTGTCTCCAGTTGGTGTTCTGCATGTGGGTTAAGTCCATTAAGCCTATCATGACATCTACAAGGTTTTGGAGTTATGTCTCTGGCAGCTTCACACATTCAGATTGATTAATCTATGGTTTTGCCACAGATTCTAAATTTAATTTAGGACTGAACTTTAACAATGAAAAGTGTCCACCTAACCAAGTCTTATATTCTTAGCTCTAACCAAAAAGATAATAAACGATTAAAGAGTTCTCAGAATCAGAAAGAATGATGATCTTATGATTTAGCAGATGAATTAGGAAAAGTTGATATATGTATGTATGTAACCTTTATTCAACCCGGTGTTTCTCATAGAGATTATAAGTCTTTTACAAGAGAGACCTGGGAAAACTAATCAAAACTACATGCATCAAAGCCAGTTTATATACATATTACAGAAAAAATAATAATAAATGAAAACAAACCCATCCATGTATATAAAATAGGACTAAAACTTATTATTAATAAAAGCTTTTGCAAAACAAAACTTATGTACAAATTGATTGAGTGACCCTAAATACCTTAATTCAATCCAGTTCAGTTTATTTATATAGTGCCATTTCACAACACATGTCATCTCAAGACACTTTACAGTTCACCAGATCATACAGACAGATTAATTCAAAGTTTTCCACTGAAGGAAAACCAGTTGATTGCATCGACTCAAATGCAATCCCTCACACTAAGCATGCTTGTAGCGACAGACAAAAACTAGAACTCAT
>NW_015150675.1:523493-531340 GCF_000732505.1 Cyprinodon variegatus | reverse complement strand
CAGAGAAATAAAAGGCAACTGTAAAAGGCGACCCCGTCCAGGAAACACACAGCCAGGCAGATGAGCTGAGCAAGCTCTCATTAAAAGAAACAATTCCCTTTCTTCAACTTTCATTACATCTGCAGTTGATTCCAATTTTTAAGAAGCAGCAATAGCAGCGGTAAAATCTACGGGTGAACAGGGCAGTCCAACCAACATGGGTATACAGAAAACAATGGCGAGGTAGGGCTCCTAAACTAGAGAGGAATTATAATGCACTGAAAAAAATCCAAATCTAGATAATTAATTTTTTCTTAAAATAAGTGCATTTGTTCTTGAATTGAGGAGGTAAAAGATACATTTTGCCAGTGGAACAAGATAATTTCCATTTAAAATAAGAAAACACAATTGCATTCTCTTATTTCCAATGCATTTTATCTAATTATCTAACTTTAAGAATTAAAATACTCGTTCCATTGGCAAACTATCTCATTTACCTACTCAAATTAAGGATAAATACACTAAATTTAAGAAATGTATTACTTATTTTTAGATCGTTTTTCCAGTGTGCTCCACGATGCACAGAATCTAGCCTATGGAACCAGTGAGAACATGCATGCATGCATGCATATCAGTTATGTCACCATAATCTACAACGAGCAGAAAAGTTACAGCAACTAGTTGATGCCCAGCCTCAAAGGATAAGCAAGAAGTAATTCTAAAATAAAAACATAGCTTCAGCCTCTATTGAATAAAAGTAGTTTAGTAATCTAATAAAATCTTAGTGTAATGTAGGGGGGCTACATTACACTAAGATTTTATTAGATTATTAAACTACTTTTAAAAATATTCCACTCACAGTAAATGTATTAGTCTTCCAGTTGGACAGTTGCATTTTAAAAGACTTCTTGTTTTGTTTATATGATTGTCTTTCTGCACGGGCAGATTGTTGGATTTCATTTGAGTAGAATCTTCTTAAACACAATCTCAGCAAAGTGGCTTTTGCTTTGCATTCCAATCTGATACTTAGATCAAAAATATATTTTTGGGTTGATCTGAGATAGCAAGAATTGTTAGGAGGGCATTTTTTCTTTCTTTGCTGTGACCAGATTTTGGTGGGGTTTTTTTCACTTTAGATTAGATTAGATTAGATTAGATGAGCTTTATTGATCTCACAGCGGAGAAATTCACTCGTCACATATTGGCATAGAAGTTACAGAAGGTGCAAACAGGGAGGAAAAAGGTGCATCAAGAATAAGCAATATATATACAGTATATCTAGGTATATACAGTATATCAAGATAAATAGGATTAAGGTGCAAGTGTACATGTGTACATGTATCGCACACAATGAAAAACAAAATAAAAATACGAAAAAAATAAATAAGAAATAAAAATATGTACAATCCGGATGGCTTATATACAGGTGGAGAAATATTGCACATTCAGCATATTGCACAGGATATTGCACGGTCAATAAATAAAAAACTATAATGTGGCTGCACAGTGGTTTTTACAGGAGTTGTTGTGGTTATAGTGCATTATTAGAGAGTCTGGTGAAGAATTCACTGCAAAAGGAGAAATGAAAGTAAGTGTTTCTTCATGAAGAGTGTTATCTTTGTAGATATACAAATTGGACATTGTCCAACCATCTTTATCTTTTCTTTAAAAACATCCTATAAAAGATGGTTTGAACTTAGTCTGTTGTAACGATGAAGACATTCTGCACAACTTTGGGGTAAAACATGAAAACTTTTAAAAAGAAGTTCAGACTTCTGAGGTTCCAAAATACTAAATTTGCATCAGAATCAGCGCGTAATTAACAGCCTTGTGCGCACAAAAAACATTTTGACCTCAGTTTCAATATACACTCAATGATTAAAGGTATAGTGGAGGATGTTCTTTTTCTGGGTGGATCATCAAAATGGTGATCCTCCTAATTGTCAATCAATCTGGCAATATGTTTACGTAAGGCTGTCCTACGTGCTCACCCCCATTTTCACTTAACGGTGGTGAGTCTGACATAGTGGAAAAATTGCAAATCTTCCTTTGGAAAGTAAACGTGTATGAGCGATGCAGACAGCAACTTTTAAACAGAGCGTGCATGAGGAGAAAGTGGCTCGTGCACGCTCTCGCACACTTTTAACAGGCGTTCCCTCCCGGGAGCAGGTATAGGGTTGTGCATGTGCATCTTTTTTTTTAAGTGGAGAGGGCGGGTCTTTTTAAAGATTCGCAAAGATCCTCCACAATACCTTTAAGAGTAAATCAATCATCTCAAAGGATATTAAGCATTATTTTATGAAAAGGAATGATTTTAATTAAATGTATAAAGTGGAAAGAGCAAGTTATTTTCATAAACATATCACCAGAATGATATGCAACAGAAGCTCCATAGAGAGCGTTCTGACCAGCTGTCTCACTGTGTGGTGTGGAGGCTGCAGCGCCTCAGACTGGAAGAAAGTGAGCAGAGTGGTGAGAACAGCAGAGAAGATCATCGGGGCTCCTCTTTCCTCCATTAAACACTTTACATCCCAGCGCTGCGTTTCCTAAGCCCATAACATCATCAATGACCCCTCACACCCCCAACATGGACTGTTCTCCCTGCTGACCTCTTGGAAGAGGGAAAATACAAATCATATACCAGTCTCATGTTTACCTTTTATCCCCATTCAATGTCTTGAGAGCTGTACTGAACAAAATTTATTTTTGCATAAATTCTGTTTGTACAAAATGACATTAAAGTCTGTCTAAGCCTAAGTCATTTTTGGATTGAGCAAATAAACAAGGTGTCAGTCTGGATGCTTGAATATTAAATGTTTATCAAAGAGACAGCATGGAGAGGAAAGCATCTGTGGCCGCTAGTTTTCGTAAATAGCGTCCTTTAGTGCTGGAGTAAAGGTAAAAGTGTGAACACTTTGTGTCCAGGATGTGTGGGGTCTGCAGACATTCTAGCAGCTTTATTTCCTGTCTCTCAGAGGGAAGGAAGGAAGCCTTGATGATCTTCTCTGCAGACATAACAGTTAACTAACAGCACAGTGATGGATATACGTACACATTGCAGACTGGATGACGGTAAATTAGCAGATGACTAGCAGCTCCTGTCTGTTTCTGTTTGTTTCTACGATCACGTTTGACACGTCAACAGCTAACCTTTCTAAAGTTTGCTTCACCTTTCCAGACATTTGAAGAGGAGCTGATTTATTGTCTCCTGATGGACCTTTTATAACTCCCCCTCTGTCAGCCTCTTATCCCCCCACTCGGTGCACCTCTTTTTGTGCTCTCCACCTTTCTTCCATCACCCTCCCCCTGGATCTTATCTCCATCCGCTTATGCCCTAATACCCCAATTGTTTAGCTGTAAAAACAATGATTAGCAAACCCAGCTGAGAGTCAGAGATGTGAATTTATCTTCTATTTTTCCCTCATGTGTTCATTTTTTCCCCTCTTCTCTCTCTTTATCCCCAACTCCTCTTTTTTTTCTCTTCATCGGAGCAAAGTCAGGTTCAGGGAGGATTCGGGGAGGTGTTGGCAAAGCCTCTTTAAACTCTCTGGTATTATGGAGGATTATTTTGTGCTGAGATTCTGGCTTGTGAGGCTGTTTTTTTTTCTCTCTCTCTCTGCCTCCCTCTCTCCTGTGCTTTTCTCTCTCTGGCTGTGGCAGACACGCTAGGTAAACAGTTTGTGTCACACTTGATTGCGTTAGAGAAATTAAAAAACGGCAATCACAATAGGCCAGAGCTGGAAGGCTGGGAGTGGGGAGGGGGGCCACTGACACCATAAGACCCTGGCTCTTTTGGGACCCCTGGTACGCGGTGTGACAGAGAGGCCTTCACAACTGCAACAATACAAGGCTTCGTCCTTCAGAGAACACACCTCGCTTTCAGTGTCAGAGTCTATCTGCTCAGGGCCATCTGCTCGCTCTCTCTCCCTTCTTCCTCCTCAAGCAGGAGTCGTTTCTGCCAGACAAAGTGCTTGAATCTGGCTCAGTTGCTCAAGTGTTTACACTCTGCCAGAATGAAGGTGTGGGTTTGAGTACGCTCTCAAGACGTTTTCCTTTCGTGATTCACTTTCTCTCTGCATCTGAACACATAAACTATATCTCTCACAATTGTGCAAAAGTTAAAAAAAACAAATCCAACAATCATTTTACTCGAAAACCACTTTTTAAAAAGTTTACAGCACTAGTGGCTCATTTTTATGGACAGTAGGCTGACAGGAAAGGGGGTATGACAGGAGGAAAGGACCACAGGTCAGATTTGAACCCAGCTCACCCTTATCGAGGACTAAGGCCTCCATACATGGATCATGTGCGCTAACCACTGCACAACCCAAGCATGCCCCGAAAAATGACGTTTCTAAGGACAGTGTTGGAGAAAAGCTCATCAATATGAATAACATGTGGCCCCTATATAGGTCACTGCAACCCCAAATAAGTTCAGAATACTCAAAATGTTTGTAAAAATCAATTACCTCAAAGTTTTTGAGTAAGTTACATATTGAAGTTTGAAGTACTTACATTTATACAGCATTTATGATGATCTAAAACATTTAAGTGTTTTAAAATTAAATATTGTTTGTGGAGAAGATGGGAGAAACACACAGTACCTGGACCGGCCTATAGAGGGCACTGTGTTACTATATTAGAAAGCCTGCAGCGCATGATCAGCAAAAACATGTAATACCTTCTGCTCCTGTAAGGTCAGTTTATTTTTATATAATACCAAAACACTCTGTCAGAGTGTGTAAAGATAGTTTTTTTATCTTTATGTTTTCTGATCCTGTTCTTTTTAAAACATGTTTTTACTCTGATTGTTTTTATTGGTATATTTTTAAGAAAATAATTTTATTTTGATTTTAGTGTTATGATTTATCAACATGATGAATTGATTTAATCTTGTTATTTATTTTTCTATCTTTTGCAGTATAGCTGAATGCAAATGCTCATATGATTAACATTATTATTAGTTCACTATAATGTTTTGAAAATATTGTTAACTCAAAGATGTTTCTTGCACCAATGGTGAACAAACTGACTTTATTTTATTGTTGCTGGCATTTTATTGGCTCCTCCCCATTCATGGAGACCTAACAGATCTCCATGAAGGTAAAGTCTTCTCTACTTGGACAGCTTTCTCTTCATATATGAGATATCCAATCTAAGGACAATAACAGCATCATGTACATAATGTGTTATAATACTTGTGCTGCCTAGTCTGGACTTTTAATTAGAGAAGAAAATAGAGAAGAAAATAGAGAGTAGTCTAATGCTATACAGTACAGTATGCAGTACTAATGGAAAAGGACTCTTCTAAATGGATGTATGTATGTCACACTGAGAAAAAATCTAAAATGTAAGTAAATTTTCCTTGAAAGAGATGCATTTTTTATTGATTTTAACAGTTGAGTTAGAAACTGTACTAATGGAATATAATCATTTACATTTGAAATAATAAAAAACTAATTTTATTTCAAGTGCATAATATTAACTATTTTATTTCAAAGGCAAAATAATTATTCAATTGGCAGATCATTGAAATTTCAGGGAAACACACAGATGTTAAGATTTCTAGCTTTTTTTTTTTTTTTTTTTTTGGACCAGTTTTTGTCGTCCAGAAGAACACAGAAAGCCAAATATGAAACTGATTGAAGGTATAAGCAAACTAAGTGGCTACTTATAACTGCCACACCAGCAGGGGGCCACCAAGAGAAACAGGTTTGTCACTTAAATATATAGTGAAGGATTTTCGCAAATGTTTGAAAAGACTCGCCCTCTCGACCTAAAAAATAAAAATGCACATGCACAACCCTGTACCTGCTCCAGTGAGGGAAAGGAAGAATGGAACAAGAGAGATAGAAAGGAAGATTTGAAATTTTTCCACTATATCAGACTCACCAAAATGGGGACGAGCATGTAGGATGGCCTTATGTGAACATATCATCAGAATGATTGACAGTTAGGAGGACCACTTATCCACCCAGAAATATAACATCCTCTACTAAACCTTTAAGTCATTTTTACACCAATACAAATAGGTTAGGAAGTATATTATGGGTTACAGAAACTACACATTTTCTCCCTAAGACTAGAAATAGAATAAATCTTCTAAACTTTCTAATCATGTCATCCAAACCCATAAACAGTGTAAATGACCCACATCTTCCTAGTGTGATCAGGTTCTACAGTCAATTAAAGTCTAGTTTTGCTTGCAAAAGTTAGATGTGAACTTTTATGTATGCAATGTTATTTGTTGCCCAATGGATGATAAAAAACAAATATTTGTTGAGCAGTAGTAAAGAATTTTATTTGGCAGGTCCTCCAATTATACTCTGTTAAAGGCACAATGTCATTTTAGATAGTCTTGTTAAATCCAAAGTTATACCACAACCTTACTTCCTCTTTTAAATTCTTTATGAATCTAAACTTTATTGTATCTATATGTCCGTCACATACTCATACACTGAAACACAATGCTTTTGAGAAAAGCTAAAGTATATGCAGAGGAGGATATTAACTAGTTACATTTACTCAGTTATAGTAATTTCTGAAAAATATATATAGCTAGTTTCAGAAATAATTTTACTGCACCTTACAATTTATTTTGAATTGAGTAATATCTTAATAAAATGAAATAATCTTCCTTGAGGGAATTATTTGGTTTTCCATCCAGTAACTTCAATAATGGAAAAAAAAATTTTTTTGTTTGTTTTGAAGAGCTCCAGACAATATATATAATCAAATAAATGTTGTTTTTCTGTACACAGGCTGAATTAAACTTTCCGTGTCGTTTGGAGGTCAAACTAATATTATATATATTTTGTCACAGGAGGTAAGTTATATGTAAAAAAAAATGGTAGGAGTTCTATATCAATATTTTTCTTTGTTTTAGTTTTTTTTTTTTTTTCTATTATTGTCTAAAATACCAGAATTTGCGCATAGATGTATGTTTTGGTCTATTTTTATGACATAGTTTTAAATTATCATTTACTCAGCACTTGAGTGGCCTTTTCCCCCAAAACTTTTTTACCTTTACCAGGGTACTTTCTTGGAAGGATACTTTTTACTCTAACCGGAGAAGAAATATGTCAAAGTGGTATCAGTCCAGATAATTTTGGAGTATTGCACCTTGTTTTGTTTCTCCTAGTATTCAGAGCTTGGAACTGGTTAGTGCCTAGCACCAAGGTTAAAAGTATTCTGTTTGCCAATCAGACAAACTAGTGGATCTGTTAAATGCCGCAATCTCATTAGTAATAGATAAAGTAATTTGAGGTGAGATTAGATAATATATTGTTTATTAATCCCCAGGGTGGTGGTTGTGGGGGGGATTCAGTCAGCTTTATTACTGTAGTAGTAAGGTGCAGCTCAGATATCTCCCAGGTCAGAAATCATACTTTGTTAATGTTCTTTTTTTACTGGGAACTCAGAAAACCTGATTGCTGAGTTCAACCAGAATACAGTATAATTGTACATGTTAATTCAAATAAACAATGCATATCAATTGTCTCCAAACCCATAAAGTTGATCATGTACATAAGCTGCAAGCTGGAAAACATACAGTCTAATTAGCCATTGTTGTGTCAATAGTTATCAGCAAGACAAGCTGATGTCTGTGCATTCAAAACTAAAAGCATGTTTAAAAATATGGATTTTGCAGTGGTATGGTTTGGTTAATGGATACAATCCAGTGCCATCTCTGTAGTTATGCTGCTATAGGCTTAGACTGCTGGATGACACAGCGACCCCTTTTTCCTCATTCTGCTTTATTCTATCTCTCTTCTCCCACTCTGTAGATATGCAGCTACTGCTTTTTCTCATAGTAGCTGCATCTGGCCTGTTTCTGTTTGGCTGGGACACCACCCTGGAGAGAAATA
>NW_015150675.1:508858-521853 GCF_000732505.1 Cyprinodon variegatus | reverse complement strand
AGTAAAAATACACATTACAGCTATTTACCTACTAAAATAAAGGGTAAATAAACTTAATTTAAGAAATCTCTACTTATTTCTAGATCGTTTTTCCAGTGGGCTGCCATTATCTGGGCTCAGGGAGCAGTGTGGGGTTAAGGGTTTTGCTCAGGAAACCAGTGTGAAGACTGTAGGGATCGAAACGGGTACTCGCAACCTTCTCAGAGCACAAGCGCACTCCTCAAGAAGATATTGGAAGTCAAGTATCTATGAATAGTTAAGATATTTGATAATGTTACTGTGTGAGCAGCAAGAAGACCTGTGCCAGATAAACTTTGGAGAGTTTAGACTTTTCAAGCTGTAAATGTAACTTCAGGGGGTGTTCCTGCTGTAGTTATAACTGGAAAATCAAACCTTTAAATAGAAAAAGACAGCATAAATCCTCTGCACTGGAAAAACGATCTAGAAATAAGTAGAAATTTCTTAAATTAAGTGTATTTACCCTGAATTTGAGTAGGTAAATTAGATAGTTTGCCAATGGAATGAGTAGTTTTACTCTTAAAATAAGATCATTAGATAACATGCACTTGAAATAAGACAATGCAATTGTTTTTTCTTACTTTAAGTGTAAATTGTCTTGTTCCGTTGGCAAGATGTCTCTTTTACCTCCTTAATCAAGGACAAAATGCACTTTTTTTAAGAAAAAATGACTTATCTCGATTTCGATTTTTTCCAGTGTATTTCCACCAGTTAAAAGCTTTTAAGCCGTACAGCCAAAGTGAGCTAGCACTGCAAAAACCATCTAGGAATAAATCAACATTTCTCAAATTAAGTGTATTTGCCTTTAATTTGAGTAAGTTAATTAAATTATCTGCCAATGGAATTAGTATTTTTACTCTTAAAATAAGATAATTTGATTTTATGCATTTAAAAAAAGACAAGGCAACTTTCTTTTTCTTATTTTAAATGTAAATTGTCTTCTTCCATTGGCAAAGTGTTTCACTTTTATCCTTAATTTAAGAAAAAATGCACTTATTTGAAGAAAAAATGACTTATCTAGATTTTGCTTTTTTCCAGTGATCTATGGCAGAAATTAACAGCGACAAAACATCATTTAAAAAAAACAACAACAAAACTTTTCCCGACTGCTTTAGGAGCCTCTAAAACTTCAAAACAAACTTAGATGGCTTTAGAGAAACTCTGCTCCAATTCATTTCCTTCAGTCTTTACTTTGTGTCGAAGCATTTACTCGCGGCTGAGCAGAGTTGCAAACACTAGCTTACAGCTAAACATGGCCACCGACCCATTTATCACCACGGGGCTTTCGTGCCTCTGTTTGTGTCCTCTCTCAGCATCACAATCAATCATGCCTAATTCAATAGGCTTCCCTTTACGAAATCAAAATCTGGAGTTTTGGATAAGGGTTTGTGTTTACTCGTGCAGGACACTTGCCTTTGAGTATTTGCATTAGAACTATTTAGCTGAAGTAAACCTGAGACAGGTTCCACCCAAACTGTCACACATCCCACCTCTGCCAGGGGAGCACCGTCCTGCCAGCAGCTTGTAGGCCTCCCACCCCCCCTCCAATATATAATCTGTTGTTACACTGTCACCACAAAGGAGAGCCAACCAGCCCCACGGAGATTCCACCCGAAATTCATTAATCTAATTAAATATGTCGTATTGCCCAAATGAGACACTGGTATGGCTTCGCTGCAGGATAAGTGCAAAGTAAGGCTGGGTCCCACAAGAGTAGCATAAAGCCGACTTGTGCTACCGCTACTGCGCTTCATTACACTCTTAATTACCTATTGTTTCTAACTAGTTGGTGGCGTTTTAATGAGAATCTACAGGCAGTTAAATGTAATCTAAATTTTCTAATCTACTGGTCCATTACCAGGGAGTCAAAATGTTATTGGTTTTGTGAGTAATCAGACTTTTAAATGGTGCTGATATCACTTCCCGAGGGCAAAGAGTGGGTTTCGACTGTGTAATTGAATTCTGTTTTTTTTCCCTCTCTCTCTCTCCTCCTCTTCTATTTCAGGAGCTGAGAGGAAGATTTTTCTGCGGTGGCTGCCCGCTCAGGTCAAGGAGCGTGTCTTCGGTTCCGGTTGGATCACAAGGTTTTTCCATATTGGGGTGGGGGTCACCATGGCGACCCCTCAGGGAAACTGTGTGTGTGTGTGTGTGTGTGTATGCATGCTTATGTGGATAGCAAATAGGCTACGTGTGCATTCTTGCTCCCGTCAGCCGCATTTCTCCGCTGCGCTGTCACCTGCAGCCAGATAAGCCAAAGGATTTATCACCCACCGAATTGCCTTTGAGTGCTGGATAAAATGGCTCCAATACATTCTGGTATGAAAATGCTGCGAGGTTAATGAGAGCCAAATTCACAGAGGGCTAAATCTATTAGGTTTTCATGGACGGAATCAATCAACATGCACCACACCGGCTGATTTGTCATATTGAAGCATTGCCCGTTTGAATTCCAAAACACAATCCTCCTCACAGAATGATTCACTTTGATTTTGATTGCCTCTTCATCAAGAAGATGACAGCTATGAACTAATTTTCTTTTCTATCATGTTACACACTTATTAGCTCCGGCTGTCCTTGGCAGATGACTGATTTTCTCCTTTTTATGGAGCTTCAGTTGGATTTTTTCTCAGGTCTTTTCAAGCGAATTAAAAACATCCTGTGTTCTGTTTGAATTAGACACTACTTTCATTTTCTGACAGGAGTTCCAAAATACTGTGATCTTGGACACCACTCCCAAGACACATGAATACTAAATAGCTTTATTGACTAATCAGTGCATAACATAAAATACAGCACAGCCACTAATGACTTAAAGATATTGTGGTGGATTTTCGCGAACTTTTTGTAAAAGACTTGCTATTCACTTTTTTTAAAAATGCACATGAACAACTCTGTACCCTCTCCTGGGAGTTAAACGCCTATTAAAAACGTGCGAGATCATGCACAAGCCCATTTCTCCTTGTGCACACTCTGTTTAAAAGTTGCTGTTCTCATAGCTCATACAAACTTACTTTCCAAAAGAAGATTTTCAATTTTTGTATGCCCAACCCCAAAATCCTTCAATCACTGTATAGAGTGGGGACCATATAGTGGACTTTATATCGAACTAAGTTAACTTACCGATCAGACAGATGATCACTACTTTTTGCTCCCCATTGGTAACGTAATTCCTTCATAATTCCGCTTGGTGCCTGGGACATCTTTGTTATTAGTCGCCGCTGTCAGGTAGCGGCAGCCTATGGCAACAGCGGGCCGTTATGGCAGCAAATCCCATAATGCTTTGCGAAGAGAGCTCTCCAGGCAAAGCATTCCGGGATATATCCCGGCCTCTTCTGAGGCCTTTCTTTTCTCATACACTTCGTAAACACTTTTTGTCTTACGGCCTTTGGCCATTTTCAAAGAACCACGGTGAGAAAGGTGAGCTTCAATGACTGTCTGAAACTGTAGCTCACCAGAGATATATGCCTGAAAGTGTGCATGCACAGAAAAATATAGCTAACTGGGGACGAGCACGTAGGACGGCCTTACGTAAACATAACACCAGAATGATTGACAATTAGGAGGACCACTTATTTAGATGATCCACCCAGGGAAAAAAATGGTCATCTATACCTTTAAAATAAAGCCTATTAGACCTGGAAAATGCCTTTACAAAAACTTTATTTGAGTCACAGGACTGTCATAACTTAAGCCAGGAGCAGAAAGAGCACAATGAAGGATCAAGTATTAGACCTTTAGGGGAAGCAATGAGTTGCCTCACAAAGTTTCATTTGGCCATTTCTAGGAAGTAGAATCGGTTTAGTGGGGCTTGGTTTGTGGTTGAGGTAACAGGTTGCTGTCCAAAAACAAAAGACAGAATACTTGGAATCAAGCATGGTAATTTGTTGGACATCTTCTTGCTCAAGACTTTCAATAATCTGGCATCACGTGTCGGCAGAGAACCAGCAGATAAAAGCTCATCCACAGGTGAAGGGAAGGGCTTTGACTGCTTTGCCAGGAGAGGTGGTTGACTGGTGCATATTTTCACAAGAGGAATGTAAGACTTGATGCAGAGAGTGGCACCAGAATTATAACAGCATATCTTAGGTTAGTTTATTTTTAAGTACCTCTTGGTAGTCACCTTAGCTCTTTTATTGGGTTTCAAACCTGACACAATACTCACGTTAGGCTAAGTTATGCTATGTTAACCCATGCCTGCATGAGTCTACACAACCACATCTCTGTAAATTACAAAACGGGTTCGGTTTAAATAAAACTCCCTTTTAAGATTAAAAGCCTTTGTCATATCCTGTCAAGGGCACATATATGGTGCCTTCAAGTTTGCAGCCTCATACTGCCACAATAAAGGGCGGATTATACTTTTGCATCCGCACACATCAGATGTCGCTTGTGTCTGGCCTGCGAACCAGTTTTGCTGCTTTGCATCTGTAATGTCGGTCTGGAATTTCTAGGGACACACAGAAGTTTCTTGCCAAAGCACAAGGGGGAGCCTATTCGAGAACTTGCGAGAACTTCGGCGGATGGTCACGAGAACTTCTTCAGCGGCGCCTGCAGGAGTGTTTATTTTCCAAAACAATGTCTGAGGCATCATACAAGTGGTTGTACTTCCGAACCTCCTCAATCAACCTTTCATCGTGGTTATCCATTGTTGTTATTACTCCTCGGTTTTTAAAAATGGTGCGCCATGGCACCGAATCGAGAAGGAAGATCCACTCAGACAGCCGGAAAGGAATATTAAGAACCAATCACTGCTGCTTTTTGTCTGCGCACTTCAGCTTGAGGTCTTTGCAGGTTTGCGAGCATACGACGTGTTTTTTTTAGGTGCGCGGGGGGCGGGGTCGCGCACAGAGACCGATTTGACGGTTGCAGAGGCTTTGCTTCAGAAGTATAAATTGGCCTTAAGGCTTCTGTTCACCATTTTTGGGGAATTTGGTGTGGCCACTTAATCGTTTAAACATACATTCTTTGCGCCCACCCTCAGTTTCAGAAATGCTACAGTTGCTGTTGTGGTTTTATCAGCTGTGAGTGAAAATATTCATCATTAACAGATACCTAGGCTTAAAAACATCAGTCTGTGTAAATTCATTTGATGTTTTTTTGTGTTTGGCTTAGGGAATAGAATAATTTTCCAATGGGATTATTGTCTGTGATGCATTTATTTGATCCAGGACTAGATTGGAAAAATAATAAAAAATCTGGTTTTTCTATTAATTATATGATAATGCATTACACAGTTCCAGTTAGTTGTGTGATGATTTTAAATTCTTTATTAGGGTGTTTCAGCGGTTAAGATATAAATGACAGGGATTATTTTTAACTAATAATAGGAAAACATAACCTAGACAGATGAGAGATGGTTTAGTTTTTTCTCTCACTGAGAAAACACCTGAAAAGAGCCAGCCTTGCACTTTTCATCCCTTTTCATAAGTAACCCGACACTGTCTAGACACACAGGGTTACTGTATGAATCTGTCTGAACATTGGAAATAGAGAAAATACCATGTTTGAAAATCAAACCCTTCACAAACTGACACTTAAATGTCCTCTAGAGCCAGTAAACAGTTTGACAATACAAAGGAGTGATAAGAGTTTGTGGATTTATGCTCTAAACTACCTGAATATGACTGCTACTTGTTTAATCACACTGGTTTGATTGTAGATGATTGTAATTTTTGATAGTTTTCTACCTGGTGAGTTGTGGTGTTCATTATCCTGTCCTATTGTAATGCTTGAGTTATTTTCCAGCAGTTTCTCCTTAGATCCTTCTTTCAGTCCCTGCATTTAGTGACTGTTATGCTCTGTGACACTGCCAGAGAGCTTCCATCCCTTTATTCCTGCTGTGCATCTACTCCAATGCTTTTAGAAAAAGGCATCTCATCATAGCAGGGGAAATAAACCCACATAAAGATGCATTTGTCATGTGCCTTTCTCCCTTTCTCCCGACTCGGTTTTGGTGGTGAGAGATGTGTGGGTTTGACTATCGCAGTGCTGCAAAGTGACCAGCGACAGGCGGCAACAGAACAAGGCCCTGTTCCACAGCTAATGAGCGGCATCATTCAAATGGAGTCTTTGTTGTCTGTGCACCGCGCTGTAACAGGCAGCCTTGCATGATGCACCATGTCCTCATTTTTGATGCTCTGCTCTGTCAGTTTGTCACCTGCTATAGTGCAAGTGGGGGGAAAAATGAGATGGTTGAAATGTGTTGGTGAGTTCTACCTCCTGTCCTCCACCGTGGATCTTTCTGAATGGGCTCATTCAAAGTGATCAGTGAGTCGTTATTGATCCAAAAGCACAATAGTTTCGTAACACTTTTCTCTCTGCGGAGTGAGATGAAACAAACATCGCACTGGAGGATTACCCTCTGCATTGCCACTGCTGACTGCAGGCAGAGCTGGAATCAAATAGTAGGTGGGGAGAGAGAAAAAAGGCCCACAAGAGGCTGAGATACAAAATGTCAACAAATAGTTTGACTTTCGCGGTAAGGAATCGTGCACAAAAGAGTAGAGACGCTTTGAGACCTGCAACTGGCTGACAGGACAAGAGGAGCGGCGGTGAATAAAGGGAGATCAAAGAAAAGATGGGAGTCAAAAGAGAAAAAAATCTGCCCTTCTACAAATAGGGATGGGGTGGGGAACCAAGGCAGAGTGTTGGAGGAAGCCCCTCTGACAGAGCCCATCTCCAGCTGTCACAAATCATTTCTGCTCGGGAAGTGAGGGGAGGCGAAATGTCAAAATATTTGAATAAATTGTACCGGAGCCTGTTGAGAGTGGGGAGCTGCAGTGAGAGGGGCATTGTTGGTGCCAACGGGGTGGAGAGGGTTAGAGGGAAGAAAATGGTGAGCTGGGCAGCAGCAGACCGGGGGTGGGCAGTGGGGGAGGGGGGTCTACGCGCAAAACTAACCCCTAGACACACAGCAGCAAAAATCTGAATCTAATGTTTGCCCACTGAAGTGATATGTGCTTTATGTTAAACATTTTCCTGCTGTCAAAAATGATGGTGATGCTGAAAGCATTTACAAATAATCGTTGTATTCACTCCCCCTAAATAGGTTAGACATTAAAATTAAAGCTACAGAAAGAAAAATGGATTTTTCCTCATTTTTAAGGCTTTTGGCTGTTTTTTCAAGTTTATCTTGAAATATTCAAAACAGAGCTGCGAAGAAGTTAAATTTGTAAATTTAGATTAAACCAAAACTATTGCCTTATTTTATATTCTTAGGCTATGTTTTATTCTTTTATTGTGTTTTATTATTTTTAGCTATGTTCAGCGCTTTGTTTTCAACTGTAGCCGTTTTACAGTTGATGGTGAAGTCACTGATGTGGATTCTTCACTATCAATCAAGTCAAAAGTATTAATCTGTGTTAGTAAAGTAAGTTTATATTCTATTGTTTAAAAACGCTTTTGTTTAAGATTGATTATAAATGAAGCTTTTTACTCAAGTAAAGGTTCAAGAGTACCACTTTTTTTAACTCAATAAAGTGTAAAAATAATGCAGGAAAGAGTGTGAAGGACAAAAAAGCTTTAAACCTTATACACTACAAAAAATTGAAATCTCAATAAGCCATTTTTTCTTAAAATAACAACCACAAAATAAATTATCTGGATAAAACTGGATAAAAATTGTTATTTTCTTAAAATAACAACAGGCCATAACAAAGTTGAGTTTAAATCAAGCAAAACAAGTCTGTTCTTAAAGTTTAAGAAGTAGAATGAATAGATAATTCAAAAAAAAAAAAAGAAGTGGAAGTCAAAAGTTGTCTAGTTAGCTAGTCAACACTTCTACTTAAGCAAGGGAAAGAAGTATTTGTAGTTTGTTTTTTGACACCTCTGCCATTAATAAGAGCATTTTGGACTGATTGTTTCATTCACCGCTCAGCCAGCTTTAATAATAGAACTAAGCAGAAATATTTTTTTGAATTCACAAACTATTCCACTGCTACCTAGTTATCATGTATAGAAGGATCAGCTTATGTTGAAGTGGAGGAAATTTTATAATTACTCAGATTGCTAAATCAGAAGCTGGCATTCATTAGATTCTAAATAAGGTTGTTTAATTTTAAGGCCGGAGTAGAACAATGTTTTAACTCATTTCTGATGCCTAACCACACATTTCTGGCCCAGAGCAATTACTTCTATCTATTTTGCATTTATTTAGAGAAGCTGTTGACCTATTTTCTAACTGGAAAAATGGACTAATAATGAATTACCTGTGACTGGGAATATAAATTGATGTGTGGTCAGCATAGATGCTGCTCCAGGGTCCAGATTAGGCCAGGCCTGTGAAGAACAGCCCATCCGATGGATTGAGGAATTCACCAATTTGAAAAAATAAAAAAAAGCTTTCTTGCAAGCGAAAAACTAATACAGTGCAATCAAATAGTATTTCAGTGGTTGGGTGTTGGGCTGCACAGTGGATCAGTGGGTAGCACTGCTACCTTGAAGCATGAAGGATCCGGGTTCGATTTTTCATGTGGTTTGCATGTTTTCCCTGTGCATGTGGTTCTCTCCAGGTACTCCGGCTTTTTCCCACACTCCAAAAACATGACTGTGAGGTTAATTGCCATCCCTAATTTCTGCTTAGGTGTGAGTGTGTGTGAATGGTTGCTTGTCCTGTTTGTCTTTGTCTTGCCCTGCGTAGGACTGGCCACCCGTCCAGCAACAGCACCCCTTGCAACCCAACCAGGGATAAGCATGACAGAAATTAATGGATGGATGGTTAGATGTTGGTAAATACTTTAACTTTCACGTAGCAAAAATATTTGTCTATTGTTGAAGCTAATTGCGGATCCCTTTAAGTCACAGACTGATTCATCTTCAGGATTTCCTGGTTGCATCAATCACAGCAACTACTCCAGAACCAGAGGCACTAGAGTAGGCCCAGACTACTGAACTACCAACCTCATGCCTGATACAGAAAACCTACTTTCCTCTGATAAGCTGTGCTGCATTTTTCACCAGACTGAAAGAGACTTAAACTGTATCTCCCAAAAATTTGGTCTGTTTTGTCATCAGCAGAATATTAATTCCAAAGTCTTCAGATCATTCAGATGTGTTCTACGAGTCAAATGGGCCTTAGGATTCTATGGTTTTCACCACGAAACCTTTTCCTGGATGATATCTTTGACCATATTAGTTTTTTTGTCTAACCATGTAGATAAGTCATTTCTGACGATAGTTTTGGTTCAAACATGTAGAAAGTTTCATCACTGTTCTACATTTTCACCATTTATGGATAATAGTGCTCACTGCAGTTTCCTTGTACATTGCTTTGTAACTTTCATTTAAAATAATCAATATCAATAACTTTATCTTCTGTTCTTAAATTTCTTGACATAATATATATTGTTTTTTTCATCTTTTATGTGTGTTCAAGGCATTCTATGAGTTATTCAGTGATCAGAAACATCTCTAGACAGTTAAATTGAATTAAGTTCTAAATAACATGGTTAATGCATGCATTAATAGTTAATGCATTTAAGAAGGAGGAAGGGGAGTAATTCTTCAGGATGGCTTTTTTATCTTAGCAAATAATGTCATCTTTTTCGTTAAGTCAGGTTCGCTTTCCAATGATAACTCTCCAAAAAAAGCAAATACAGAGTAGATAGATGAGCAGGCAAATGCTTTTACAGAAATCTAGACACTGTATTATAACTACCTTGGTCTCTTAAACTCACATTGTGACTTCTGTCCATACCTATTATAAAACATGCAGCTTCTTTCTGCAGTGCAGTGCTTTTCCTCTTTCAGGTCTGAACTAAAGCCAGCACTGTTGCGCTGTTAGTTTTCATGAATTTCATGCTGGCCTTTTAGTCATATTTATCATGCAAGCTGTGGATTAAATTCAGGACAGGTTACCATGATAAGAGTCTGATGATCCTTTATTGTTTAATGTCTCTGAATGTGTGTTCTTCTCTCTGCCGGTGCGTATCTTCTCTCTTTATTCAGATAAACCCCGGGGTGCAGTCGAAGTCGCGGGGTCAGTGTCTCCTCTGTTTGCTGCCGAGCTCACCAACACCGTATTTAATTAGGCCTCTAATCAGCCACTAAACACACAATAAAAGGAGACAATGTGTATCTGTTTACTTTCCTCTCAGCACTCTGACACAAACACAATCTTCATATTTGCATGTATAGCTGGTAAAAAAAAAAAAAAAAAATCATTTATCAGAGAGAAAGATCAAGGTCATGGCTCCTCTTCACACTCGATTCCCTGAAACCAATTAAACTGTCGGTCGGTGAAGTTCAGTTGGAGGACATGCACAAGAAACAATAGCAAATGACAGCTCATTGCCGCTATCTCGGCTGGGTTTTCTTGCAGCGGTAATTATATTTGCAAATTCTGTCGTAAGGACTAAAAAGTCAGAGAACTTTTGCAATCACCTGGAAACAACCCAAATGTGCCGGTGACTGAAACGATCAGCGTTTATGAGAGCTGGAACCATGGTGGTGAGTCCTGTGTGAATCAGACCTGCTGTTACACACACACACACAGGCGCCAGTGTGTATTATTGTGGTATGTGGGTCAAAAAGAGACAGAACTCAAAAGACACACTATGGATCCTTAAGATCTGTGAGCAAAAAAGAGAATAAAACTATTCTAAAAAGAAAGATAAATTTGAAAGAAATTTTTATGACACAAAAAAAACCCTACAGCTATTTTCTTATTAATTAAGACAGAATTAAGCTTTTTATTACCAGATGGCACCAATCCAAGCTCCCTGAGGGCTGAATTAAGTGTCTGCCTTTCTTCTTTTAACACAATATTTCAAATTAGTCTATTTGTGTCATTTTTATAATATATTGTGCAGAGAATTGCGTGTAAAAATGGAAACAAGGTTAAAAATCCAAGCTACATGAAAATTATATCTAGCCTCAGAGGCAGAGCTGCATTGAGAAAAACACAAAGTTATTGAACTGTAAACATTATACTTTGATACGCTCCGTCTGTGGCTACAAATGGAAGGTATAAACAAGATATATTTAAAGATGCCTGAGTAATAATAGGAGATTTTAAACAAAAACCTATTGGAACCAATGTGGAGGGCCTTGTTGAGGCTGAAGAGAAGAGGAGGCACCTTTCTAGAATTTGAATGTCAGCCTCTTAAGTATTTGAGATTAGTTTGCACACCTGGTCTGTGGAATCCACACAAATTTTAAACCTAAAGCTTTACCAGTTTGTAGCTACAGGGAAAAAAAATCATGTTTTTTATGGAAAGAAAGTCATATGAATAAAAAAATTAAAACTAACGACTTTAGAAAGTATACTAACTCATTGTTCCTGTACTCGAAAGTATAAATACTTCTTAAACTTTTTGACATTTTAACCACACACCTTGATGTATTTGATTGTGCTTTTTTTTGATAAACCAACGCAAATTTCTACATCATTACACAGTGGAAAGAAAATAATTTATATTGTTGTATATTTTGAAATGATTTATAACAAAAATCTGAAAAGTGTGGCGCAGACTTGCATTCAGCTCTGCTGGGTCACCACTTTATGTAACTCCACAGTCTTCACAGACTCCATGCAAATAAATGAATCCCTCAGCATCCTGCTGCCACCACTATGTTTCTCAATGAGGTATTTGAGATAATTTTACCATAAGTAACATTTTGAATCTGGTACAAAAGCGATTTGCAAAAATCAGTTCATCCAGCTGAGCTTTGGATTTCTGAGGTTTATCTTGAGTTACTGGTGAGATGGAGCCTCTCCTTTCTGACCGTACACTCTAATAAAATCAAGTGATCAGCAGTGTTGAATTCTGCACTAAGGTCCAATAGTACCAGCCCTGTGGTTCTTCCTGTCATGATCTGGCCTGTTTGCTCTTTAATTAGTAATCCCTTTCACCTGTCGTTTTCCCTCCCTGCCTCAATTATAATGTATTCCTCTCACCTGTTTCCTCTGGTTTATATTCAGTTCAGCCTGAGCATTCAGTGCCAGATCATTTCTTGTCTTTCTGTCAGTCTGTCTGTTCAGTTTTAGTTCATGGTTCGTGTCCTGGATCCTAGCTGCCAGTGGAAAGAGGGCTTTTTGTGTTTGTCTCGTTTCCTGATCATCCACTGTTCCTCCCCCGCAGAGTCCTATGGGGTTTTGGCTCATTATGGGGGGAGGTTCAGTTTTTATCCAGTAAGCCTGGCTCCAGGGAGGAGACCAGTTTAAAGTCCTCCTTCAAGTTCCAGTTCTACGTCCTGTCTCGGCTACCCTCTTCCACTGAGCCTGCCTGTCTGCACCTGATCCTGTCTGCTCCTGTGCGTGACCACCTGGTCATGCTTCTGGTCCCAGTCAGACTCAACCCTCCTGGGAGCCTGTGGATGCCAGGAAGTCTGGATCCTGCCTCCTGTTTCTGTTCCTGCCTTATCTGGATCCTGTCCCTGTCTGTTCTGGATCCCTAACCAGGATCAGCTTCCAGCATGTCTTCTGGAACTGCAGCACTTGGGGACATTCTAGGACTGCACTGTTAAACTAGAGTGTCTGTGATTGGGCGGTGCCCCGCTCCCCATCCTGCAGTGTCCGCAAGCCTCATCTCCGCTTTTGTTTTGTTTGTTTATTTGATAAACGTTTTGAACTTTCCTACTGACTGTCTCTCCTTGAACACTGGGTCCCTTCTGTCCTCGGTTCATGACACTTCCACTGTCTGCATTTATACAGATGTATACATCTTGACAAAGGTGGTGGCTGTGCTGTGGTGAGAAGAGAACCCTAAAATACTAAATACTAGCTTAAATACTAAACACAACTTACTGATGAAGAGGAGGTTTGAAATAGGCCTGTAGTTCTGCAATAGAATCCTGTTGAAAAAGTCGCTCATTTTCAACTACAGTTAAAAGACAATTGCTGTTTTTAGTAGCAAATTACGAAAGAACAGAGGTCACAGATTAGAGGACCACCAGCTGGTTGGGTCTGGACCCACCTGCTGGCTAATCCGGACCCAACCTGATTTAAAACATTATGAATTACAGCATGTTGTCCGACG